>NW_027526361.1:60972332-61034702 GCF_048455015.1 Haemaphysalis longicornis | reverse complement strand
CGTTTTCATTCCTGTGGAAGTGTGCCCTGTGTCCAGTGATAGTTGAAAAGCTGAGTTAGTTGCTGGATAGAGAGGTCGTCGAGATTGCGCAGGAGTTTGTTGGTTATGCCGTCGGGGCCGGGTGTCGTGCTGGTTTTAAGGGCCATCCCGCCGAGTCTCTGCCACCGTAAAGAGATCATCGAGCCGAGAGTTGGGGGCTCCCTGATATGCAGGCGGATCAATTGGCGGGGACGTATTGAGGTATCGTTCAGCCAAAGCTCGAAGGAGATCTCGCGGATTTGTCTTGCTGTTGTGAATAAGCTACGCAATTTGATTGCGCTGCGCCGTCTTGGTGGTGCTTTCGTTGAGAAGGTGTCGAAGGATGTTCCACGCCTTGCGAGTAGTGAGCTGATTGCCTAGCTCTTGGCAGAAAGCATACCACTACTGATTTGAGAGTCGCACCGCGTGCTCCTCAAGAGTTTGTTGCACTTGCGCAATCTTATGACGAAGCGAACGATTGCGAGGATGCGACTTCAATCGGGTACGAAGACTCCGGAGTGCTTCCCAGAGGCCAGCCAAGCGGCCATCCGCCTCCGGTATATTGGCTTCCTCTGGAACCAGTGTGGTGTGCTGCCGCACGTCCTGGTGTAGTTCACGCACCCATGTATCTAAATCACTCAATGATCGTGGTGACGTCTCGCGGGCCTGCCGGAAGGCGTACCAATTCGTAATGCGATGCTCCCGGCCACCCGTGGAAGTTCCCGGCATCACATCGAGTTCCGTCTGGAGTATGTTGTGGTCACTGTTTATATTCACGTGCAAATTGGCCCAGCGATGCGGACGCTGTTGGATATTCTTGAGAAAGGTGAGATCGGGTGTCGTGCCTCTGCATTTACCAGCCCCTAGACGAGTAGGCTGTGTAGGGTCGGTAAGTAGGGTGAACTGTTCTTGCTGCACCGCCACCCAAAGCCGTTGGCCTTTCGCCGAGTGTTTACGGTACCCCCAGGCGGTGTGTGTAGCGCTAAAATGCCCCCCCCCCCCCCCCCCCCTCCACCACTAACGGGCTCTGTTTACCCGCCCTTGTTGCGGAAACTTTGAGGAGACGGGAGAAAGAGTGGTTCTCCCGAGGGCTGCTATATAGATTGAGAATAAATACACTGCATCGCCGCTTACCCCTCGTTAGAATAATTTCTAGTACCTGGTGTTCTGGACCAGTAATGCGAGTATCATGTACTTCCGCTGAGATGTTCCGGCGGACGAAAAGAGTCAGCTGCGGGATCTCAATGGCTTGCGGAGTGTACGCGCTGCAACCAGGAAGTTTAGCAATTCCGTGGGTTTCCTGAGGGCTAGGACGTCCGGTCGTTGGTTCTGAGTAAGATTGAGTATATATGCTGATGTAATAAAGACCGTTTATTAGAGTAAATGCGACAATTCCATTGCCAGATTCGGAGGGGCTTTGAGGGTGTCGTGGTTTTGTTGGCCATTGCTAGGTAGTTGGTATGAGCGATTGCCGTCGTCGCATTTTCAATATGAATGTTGCGTGTTGATTCCGCTGCCGGACGAGTGTAGGGCTTGTGTTTCAGTGGACCTCCCCCTGAGGATGAAGCGCAGAGTCGTTGGTTGGTCTCCAGTCCACTCAGGCGATGTTTGTACTTCTCAAATTGTTTGGTTATAAAGTCTGCAAGTTCTTTTATCATGGTCTTCAAGTTGGTGAAGCCAGTCTTAATTTGGCCGTCAAGCTTTGTTTCTAGTTGCTCAAGCTTGGAATCTACTGATTGAACCAGTTTAGTTTGAAGTATCTGCTATTTCGTCAATGAGTGTGCGGGTGCGGCTCCGCCGTCGGCGTTTCGTTGGAGAGGTATCTGTGTCGCTGTCTATTTCCTGTGTATATCTCTCTGGGGATGTGTTTCTGGGTATGTCGCCTTGCTCATCACGTTTGTGTGTTTGCTCTGTACTAATGTCAATTATTTAAGTCTCCGGCGTTTGGTTGGTTTGGGTGAAGGAGGCAATCTGTTGCCGTAGTTTCTCGTTTTCTTCCATTAATAGTTCGATCATTTGTTTCATTTCAGCAATTCCCGTTTGTTGTTTGTCTAGCGTAACGTGTTGCCTGATATTGGACCGGGAGACAGTCTCTGCTCAGCTTACCTGGAATGAGGTCGCCGTTGTGGAGCTCGTGTCCAGGTACGAGGTCCCCGCCGCATTCTGGAACCGGGGAGTTGGGCTTCGACGTCTGTCCCCTCTTCTCGAGACGTTTCACGACACCCCGGGATCTTGCCTGCACGATCTTGGCTCTTGCCACTGGTGGGAAGACGGCGGTTCCGTGAAGGAGATTTTCCGGGATGGGCTGGGGAAGTCCCAGTCTGTTGGAGTCCCTGGCCGGGTGCTGCCTTCTCCTGGGACGATCCCGTGCTCTGGTGATGGCGTTCACGTGACCGGAATTGACGAGCTGACGATTGCACGGGAGGAAGCCGGGAGTACGATTGCGATCGATCTCTGCAACCAGTACGAAGGATGTTTCTCGATGTCGTTGCACGTTCTTGGGACCGGCGGCGGCGAGATAGTTCGCGATCCCATCTCCTGCGCCGCACTAAGTAGGGAGTGCGATATTTCTGTTAGCACTCTGGGACTCCTGTTTTGTGTCCTTGGCCACATATGACGCACCGAGGTTCACAGGGATGTCGCAGTCAGGGTTACGCGTACCACACGTGAAACACTGTTCCGGCACGTAGCCACAGGGTTTGGGACACACGTCGACCCGATGCCCATACTGTCAACAACGCTCGCATATTTCGTGACGTTTTTTTATGCAGATAGCCCTTGTACTCGGTCCCTCGGTAATAGACAAAGTACGGCACTTCACCGTGATCGAAGGCTATCATCACCGAGTGCGTGGTGCCTATAGGCGACGTGCCTGCAGGATAGTTGGTTTGCGGGAGTTCACCAAGCTTCTAGTTACGGACTCCTCGTCGTCTGTGTCCGGAACGTTATGAATGACGCCTTTCGCCGTACCTTCGGGGGGTGAGATGTACGCACTGATTCCATAAGCAGAGGTGCCGATCGTAATCTGCGTGATGCTGTCGCACATCTTCGCTCTGGCGATGCTCTGGCAAGGGAGACATTTACTTGGCCGGGGCACCAGTCGACTATCGTCTTTCTTCGACATTTGCAATGAAAGCAGCAGATTGTGATGAGGTACCTGCCAAGCGATGCGGCCAATGCGCCAAAATAATGGTGGAAGTCTTTCAGCCAGGAATTTCACCAGTGGAAGGCAGAGGAAGAAGAGGAAGGGGATGCTGGAAACGGACTAGGTCTGCCCAGCGGGCAGGTCGTGGGTTGTTGTAGCCTGTTGTAGGACGGCCAGAACCCCGGTGTCCTGCGGCCGTTGTAGGACGCACAGGCACCCCTTTCCGACCATCTATCGGGTGAGCCTCCACAACGTGTAGAAGTGCGGCCTCCCTCTCTTCCCCCTACGCCTCTGCTACTGACCTTTGGTAGGCAACCGGTTGTGTCTTTTTCTTTTAGGCCATGGCGCCTGTTTATTATTAGTAATGCAGATGACTTGGTTTGTGGTGTGCTTCAGGCATTGAAGTGCGTGCGATCCACCGCCGTCTTGTTCAATATCGAGTCCGAAGATTCTGATAATCTCTACTGGTGGAATGTGTGAGGGAGATTTCAGGTAGGTCATATAGAATTTTCCCGCATTATTCTTCATCAAGAGCCACTGCGACTTTTCCGGCACACATTCAAGACCACTGTTGCGTGCGTACTGCAGAACAATGTCGGCCGCTCGCTGCAGGGCTTCCTGTATGTCGCCTTCCGAGACGGTTTCCACTTATAGGGACGTTCGGAGTAGATAGCATGCGTGGTACGTGCCCTCTATCGCCGCGAGTTGAGCTAGAAGTTTCATCATCGCTATTTTAAAGCGTGTTAGCGACAGTACAGCTCCTTGCGGGGTTCTCTTATTTGGAGTAGGGAGAGGGTAAGTTATGAGGGCCAATATGCCGACCGTGGCAGCACGGTTTCTGAAGAAGGCGCTGATGTACGCGAAAGCACGTTGTCCACAGTTTATGTCGGTGAGGTTGTTTAGTATAGTTTCGTGGCTGACCTTATCAAATGCAGCCTTGAGGTCTATTGCTAGAATGGCTTTGATGCTGTAGGGAGAGATCTGCTCGTAATCTCATCGTGGGGTCGGAGGAAGATATCGATATCTTGCGTGCTGAGGGGCGAACGAAAACCAAATATTTTTAGTGACAAAAACATTTATTTCTATGTAAGGCTGAAGTCTGAAGTCTTTGGAAGGATGAATTCTGAAGCTCGGTCGGGGTAATTTGTTTCTATTTTCCTCTTTCCTCTTGCTCATTGATAACAGAGTGTAATGGCTCCTGGTTGTCTTTTTATTGGTTGATAGGCTTAAGAGCGAGGAAGCGCTGCTGATGGAAGGGGAATAGTGAGGGTGTAGAAACGAGCACATGGATTATTGAAAAGTTAGTTCTGGTGCAATGATTGTACTGGTGCAACACTGACCAGTAAACCCAATTGAACTGACACAGGAGGCATGGTGGTGATGTCGCCCAACGTGCGCCTCGGCGTGCTCGGGTTCATGCACCCGAAGCAGGGCCTGCCGGAGCACGACGTGGCCAACGAGGACGCCATAGCCGCAGTCAACTGGGCCATCGCCAACGCGGCCGCCTTCGGCGCCAATTCGGACGAAGTCGCCCTGGTGGGCCACGGGTCGGGAGCCTACATGCTGGCCCGGGCGGCTGCAAGGCTGAACATCAGCTCCTCCCGGGCCATCCTCGAGGGACCCTTGCCTAGATCCGTGTTTCCAGTGAACAGGGCGAGTTGCTTCCTTTTATTCTTCGTTTCCCGCCGCTGCTCGCGAACTTTTTCTGTGTTGTAACCACGCCGGAATATGCAAGTTGAGGATGTAAAGTGTCTGGTTGGACGGCCAAAACGGAGCACATAAGTTATTTTACGCATCTTATTCCCGCCAGTGCTCCTATTGAACTCGCATGAAGCTATGTGCGAGCTATATGTGTCTCTGATGTTGACAAATGTCGAACCGTATGTGTCGACCACATATCCGTTCATTTGTTTCCCTTCAGACGTGTTGAGTTCATTTTCTTTTCGTCTTCAGTGCTTTGCTGATACGTAATAAACAGTCGCTTTGTTTTATAGATTCGGTCGTGTCACACCGAACACTGCTTTACCCGGCCGCTACGGCCGCTGTTTTTAAGGAACGCGAAAGCAAAAGTGAGATTTTGACGCCCTTCAAGGATCCCCAGGTGGTCAAAATTAATCCGGAGCCCTCCACTACGGCGCGCCTCCTAACCTGTGTAGTTTCGGCGCGTTAAACCCCGTGTTGTGGATCTGGTAGCGTGACCGGTCCGTTATCCCGGAGTTGGGGCAAACATCGGGGCCGAGTAGGGCGAAGAAGGTACAGATATTTACATGGCGTTTGACTGAGTGAACAGGGGTTTTTCGCTCCTGCGCGCGCGAGATAAAGCAACCAGGTTGGGTCCGCCCCCTTTCACCCATTTTCTCGGCTGACGTCAGGACGCACCAATCACGAAAATCCGTGGCACTGAAATTGACGTCCACACACTCACAAAGAGAAGGCACTTCTCTCGCACAGGTTAGCGTCCGGTTGACTCCGGTGGTGCAATGGTCGAAGACAGGGCCGTAGCCATAAATTTTCTTGGGGGGGGGGGGGGGGGGGGGGGGGGGGGGAGGTTATAGATTTTGGGAAGGGGGTAGTTTTGCTGAAAGCAACAGTAAGTATTGCTTACGTGCTGCCTGGAAAAGATTTCGGGAGGGGTTCGAACCCCCAAACCCCCCTCTGGGTACGGGCCTGGTTGAAGCGACAGGAGGACGCCTGGGCCCGGTCGGTAATCCGGCGTCGAGCACTTGTTGAATAGCGGCGTCTCGGACCCACAACAAAGCGGCACCACGATGCGCGGCTCGCAGCTGAAGTTGCCGCCGAAAGAGCAGTGCTGCACGCCTTTGTACATCCTTCCCTGCAACATTCTCGCTCATTGTGACTTGCCTTGCCGGCGGGCGCTTGGGTTACGGTGAAGCCGCGGAAAGCGGCTTGTGTCCAGCACAGGACCAACTTTGTATAGTTGGTCGTGGTCCAGCAGCAGAGTCAGTCACCCCCGCGTCTTTGCGCACAAAGCCTTGTCGCTCCTCGTCGATGAGGGGGGGGGGGGGGGGGGGAACCGGCGAAAACCGGCTGACGGGAGGATTGGGTGATTGAACCCGACAATATTGCAGATGGTCGTCGCAATGCCAACACGCCGATCGCAACACCCGTAATAAAATAACACTACTGGAAGGCCTGCAGCACCGGAGTACGACGAATGAGGCGATGGCACAAACCAATATATCACGCCTCCTTGATCACGGTGTGAATTTGGCGACATAGGTGCCCTACAAGTTGATGATGATGACCGGATCAAGGTTACTCCCAACCACGGTAGTGCTCCAAACACGCCGTATTTAATAACACTATGTTAATATACGTCTTGGTGAAGAAATTTATAAAAACTGACCTCAGAGGGGTCACGCCTACGTGGCTTACCAAGCATATTGCCAACTTATTTTCATTCCTTTAGTTGGCGGTTGAATTATGTGCCTGGGGTCCGTACTTCATCCCCACCCCCCAAAACGAAAAGCTGGAACCGTTGTTAACGACAAGGGGAGGGACTTCGGCGGCAGAACTTGAATATTCCTTTGTTAATTGGGACTTAAATACCATACCAATGCGCATAATGCTAAGAATAGGAAGCGAAAGCCACGCCATTTGTGCTGACGAATGATAAGCTTTTCAACTACCGTATATAGTCTGCTCCCCAAGCCTGTTGCCGTGATCGTAGCTCGCGTTTATTGTAAAATACCAAGAGCACAAAGCAGAAAGAAAACAACGCGTAACACTGTCATTCGATGCGGTGCAATAGAAAGGGCCGCGAATTCACAGTGACTCTTTAATAAGCATCTTATAGCCCTCCCCCCCCCTCCCCCCCCCCCCCCGAAAAAAAACCCATATGCACTGGGTGAGGTTTAGCGAGGCACATTAGTGAAGTTTGCTAGTACCGTATCGTGACCTTAACTTGGAGCGACGTTGCTTCCCAGCAAAGGATTTTGCTGTCGATTGTAAATGAGTTTCCTAGTGCTGCCTGACAACACCGTATCTTACCCCGCACCGGCTTTCGCGCACCGATGTTTCGGATGAAGCATTCACACCTACCAAGCAAACAAACGTGAACGCTGTGGCTAACGCAGGGTACCCCAGAGCCTTCGAAGAACCTGAGCGCTTCACTGGGCTGCGGCGACCATCTAGAAGACTCAGCTCTGCTTTCTTGCTTCATGGACGCTGGTCTGGAGGCGCTTCTTTCGACGGCTGCAGAGATGGAGCTTCGTTTCGCGCCGGGCTGGTGCGACGACAGCCTATCTAAGAGGGAACCCCTGCCTGCGGTGAAAGAGGTCATTGCTGGCACCGACATCGGCCAGGTGGGGAACTACACGGGCGCTTGTTGACTGTAAGGTTTTAACTAGAACCACTATAAGCTACGCTTAAGTGTAACGACACAAAACTTCTAGTACACTCTAACGACACTGACGCACGGCGGCAGCCATTTTGGTGTCTGACACCAGGGTAGCCAGCTTTATGCGACTTATTGCGGCTGACATTGACGGGCGGAATTGGTCCGGGCGCCGATTGGCAATCATGACAGGCATGTTTACTTTTCGAAGATGTAGAGACAGCAGAGACAGCGCGCCGGTGCGATGGGGACAGGCTCGGTTACGCCAGCGTAGCTTATTTAGTGGCTCTAGGTTGCGCTAGAGCCGCTAATTAAGCTACGCTTTTTAAGGTTACTCCAGGCCACGGTCGTTCTTTCCCAGCGGGAAGCGATGAAGGCGTTTTCCACCTTCCCGCCGGTTGAAACAGCTCAGTACAGAGCAGCACGGCATCACTACTCTGTCTGGGGGCTTAAAAACCCGCTCTTAACGTGTCATACAGCCGCACTGCGCTCCGAAAATCACGACTTATCGAAGAGCGCGCGCGCGGCAACACAGAGGCACCAAAATGTCAGCGCCCATAGGCCTTCCCGGCGTAAACAAATGTCACGTGACGCGGTTCGACCAATGGCCGCTGTCGGCGGCATACAACAGTGACAGAAAAGAGTGCCGATACTCTGAAACCTGATCTAGTGGTTCTAGTTTTAACCACGGAGATGCTGTTGGTCGAGCCTTTCCGTCTGTCGGTATTAGGTCGCCCGTCACGCAGGCATAGAAGCACGTTCCTAGACCCGCAGGCGCGCTCTAGCGGGAGGTGTGCAGAACGCGACAAATGGCGGGGACAGAGGAAGAAAACGAGAACGAAGGGGACACAAAGCGCTACTATCAACTGAATTTTAACACAAAAGCGTTTTATTCCGGGATCCACGAAGATTTCGCTTACGTCTTATCCATCACGGAAGTGACGCCAGTAGAACGAAGCAAGCGGCCTGTAAAGGGTACACCCCTGCACATAGTGTCTTCTTGCGGGGAAGCAACCTTTAGCACTAAAGAGTACGTTATACTTAGGGTCGTTCGTTTTCGGGTTTTTGTATTTTAACACAAAAGTGTTTTATGCCGGGGTACACCAAGATTTCACTGACGTCATATCCGTCACAGAAATCACGCCAGTACACCTTTGCCGAAGCGACCCGCCAGCAGGACGCCGCTCACCAAGCACATCCACAAGACAGCCGCCTACCCGCAAATCATGCTCAGCTGCAGATTTCGCTGCACATTTCACTCTCGTGTTTGACTGATTCCTATGACAGAGGAATATACCAAAGTTTTTTTTTTTTTTTTTCGTGTTCGCGCAGACATTCATTTAGGCAGCGGCCCGTTTGGCCGACGCAGCGCTTGTTGCATGGGTGAAGGGGCAGCGGATACACGACTCCTGTTACACAAGGCACATATTTTTATCGGTGCTGCTTATCGCACCTCTGCCTCTGTGAATGCTCAGAGTGGTTTCAGAAAGATTCAGCGTTAACTGTGCGGGTGTTCCTTGATATGTTGAACCTGTATTTGAACTCCTATTACGCTTCTTTTGAAGAAAACGTGCAAGGCCAGAAAACCTATGTATGCATCGTATCGTGAGTTGCGCCGATGCTCAGCGACTTAGAGCCCGTATTGTTGAGGTGTATATGCATGAACTTTAAGACGGCTACATTCATTGCAGTAATGTACCGCAGCACCGCGAAAAAGAAGTTGGACGAGACCGCCGTACAAGCGCTGACCGAGATTGTTGACACTGACCCATCTTTCACGCTTGCTCAGGTTTGACGTGCCCCACCGAAGTCATACCGGACCTTAAAATTAGTTCCTCCAGCATCGACCGACTGCTAGAGGGCCGCGGGTAATCATGAAGTTGGCTTCGCTCAGACCGGTAACGAGAAACATCCCGGAAGTGAAGGCGAAGCGCTGGGAATAAGCAGAGTGCCCGCAGAGGAGGGCACGACAGTGTTGCGCTACTAATTTATGAGACCAATTTTGTAGGGTGTGCACGGAGTTTTGCCAGGGCAAACTGGGGTGCTCCAGCAGCAGTACTTGTGGCGGGCACGAAACGGGCAAACATAAACATCCTGCTCGGTATGTCGGCCAACGGCATCGTCCACTGGAGTACCGCCAACAACTTGCACTGGGCTGTTTTCAACGAATTCCTTGAAAAATCTTCGCAACATGCACTTGAGCAGGACTCCGACGGCGAGGCTGTCTTCATTTTCACACTGCTGCAGCCCATCGACGGGCTCGAGTGGCGGCTTCGGCCATGAGCCAACACACAATCCATACACTGGAGCCCTGTAGCACCCGACTGAAGGGGCGTTTTCAAAGTTCAAGCTGAACGAGAAGGCTTACTTACCTAAGGCAACATTGACAAGCACTCCAGAACGCGCCAGCAGGTGTTACAATAAACTCCGGTGCTCCACGCTTGTGAACGCCGCGGAAGGGGCAATGCCGCACATCAGTCGCATTAAGGGTGCAGCGTATGAGAGGCACATGCTTTCGTTTTTTCGCGCTCTACTGAACACGGAGAGAATGTAAGCGCCTTCAGTATGTCGCTACACAATACACTTCGAGAAGCCATGAGGTGTCGTAAGACTTTTCACTTGCTCCTTGCTGAAATTGTTCTTGTTCGACGCGACATTTAGGTACCCTGCTTAAAGGCGGAAATCCCACTTAATAACGAATTTCACCTTGTCGAGTCATACAGCCGTTACGACTGCAAGTAATTTCAAATCATTAAAACAAGCAAATCAAACGGTCTCATTTCATATCTGTCATGCCATAACGGGGTCACGGCTGAATCAGGTGATAAAGGAATGAGATGTTCAGTGATTATTTAAAGCTCCTCGATTTTTACGCAGAGTTTTAGCAGCGCAAGTCTTAACGTCATTTCGACCATCTGAAATAATAAGTACCTGGCCCATTTCGAAGATGCGAACTTAAATCGCGTGAGCGCGCGACGGCGGATCCGTAGTCGCCTAATTTTGTACTGGGATGCATTTATCTCGATATCGGTATTCGTCTTTAGGAAAGAGGGTAAACTCACACTTGACCGACAGATGTGTCTCTGGTTGGGTTGGATCCGGTGTACTCGGGGTCAACAGATTCCTTCTACGCTTTCTGGTGCTCATGATTTATATCCGTGTGCATCGGGTGCAAGACGCAGTCATAAACGCAGATAAGGTTCCATCACGTGCAACAAAGTCCGAAAATCTGCGCCTTATTTCCCACAAAACTCTTTTGAACAACTTTCTGACAGTTGGATTAATTTGGTTGGCCAGCGGAATAAATTGGTTGGCACTTGGGTTATATTCCCTGGAACCTGGATTCCCTGGCAAAGACAAAACTGGCACTCGTTCTGTGACAAACTCAAAGGCACCCTTAGCACCAAAAAAGCGTGGCTTCTGCTTCGCCATCTCCTCGACAGCTCCAGCTCTAGGACTCAAGTCAACTATGACTCAAGTCAACCACAAGATACGGCAACTAATAAAAATCTGTGACTTCCAGCCTAGAGAGCTACTTCGAACTATCCGCAAAAACCTCTTTGGAACTCCCACAACCCACCGAACTGCCTCTACACTGTGTCACACGGGCCGACGCAATCAAGAACTTGAGGCCCGTTTCACCTTCGAAGAACTGCACTCAGTCCTTGCTAATCTCACTCGTAAGACCACACCCGGCAGGGATCGAATCACTAACCGCTTCCTTCGCAACCTGGATCATGAAACATTAGAATCTATGCTTGAGCTCTTCAACTGTCATTAGGATGAGGGCACGCTCCTGGCACATTGGAGGCAGTCTGATATAACGCTAATACCGAAACAAAACAAGCTACTTTCAACCTCTCTGACCTCAGGCGTAGGTAAGCTTTTCGAGCACATTGTGCATCAGCGATTGATTAACTTTCTTGAAGAGCAAAATTTATACCTTCTAACAATGTTCGGATTTCGACAGAAACTTTGCGCTCAAGATGTTCTCCTGTAACTGAAGGAGCAGGTCGTTGATCATCTTAGACGCACCACCCCTAAAGCGATACTGGAACTCGACGTCAAGGGTGCCTTTGACAACGTCACCCATCAAGCAATCCTAGAAAATCTTAACCAGAGTCACTGCGGATCCAAGTCTTTCAACTACGCCAAAGCCTTCCTCAGCAACCGCACAGCCACCATCAAACTTGGGAAGCTTGTGTAACCGACATTTAATACGCCCGCCAAAGGCACGCCCCAGGGCTCTGTAATTTCCCCTCTACTGTTTATTATTGCGCTACGAACACTTGCGGCAAAACTTAATGCAATACCAAATCTCAAGCATGCATTCTATGACGACGATTTACACTCTGGACAGTGAAAGGTTACAGCGGGGAGTAGCAAGACGTCAGGCGGTGGATGAAACGATCTTACACCTTCAACCAAGGGGACTAGCATGTGAGCCTTCTAAATCAGCATTCCTCATCCTCAGGGCAAGAACGTGAGGACATCCACCCCCTCACACTCCGGGCCCAGACGTCACAATTTTCGGGCAGCATTCCCAAAGTGCGAACACTTAGAATTCTTGGCGTGCCTTTCTACCATGATGGTTCGGGTTCGGCCCTATTACCGCACTTCGCAAAACCGTGACGCAACTCACCCACCTCATACGCCGAATACGAAGCAAAAAGCCCGGTCTCACAGAAAGTGATACATGCCTATTTGTACAGGCCATTCAACTTACCAGGATAACATATGCGACTTCCTTTATTTAATTCAATTCTCAAGAGGTCGGCAAGCTGGACGCGCTCATACGAAAAGCATACAAAACGACCTTACTCCTTCCCGCTTACACCTCTAATGAAAAACTACTCCGGTTTGGGCTCCACAACATACACAAGCCCAGCCAAACTCACTTCACCGCCTAACACTTACTCCTGCAGGGAGGAACACTCTTCATGACATCGGAACACCGAGCCTAAACACCAACGACCTACCTCAATGAATCCCGCCACACATATGCGAGAAACTCAAGGTTGATACCGTCCCAAAGCATATGCACTGTTGCGACTGGGCATCCCACCGCAGTCACCAATGTTGTGACTCGCATACCAGCTTGTCACCGTTGTTGGGAACTTGGGAATCAGCCATCCCGACGCTGTCACGTACTGCTGTTGGGACTGGGCCTTCTGACCGCAGCTACCACTGTTGACACTGGCCACACGAGCGCAGTCACCGGTGTAGCGACGTTGCCTTGCTCCATCCGCTATCGACGCGGCGCAGAGCAGAGCGATGAAGTTCTCGAGTCGATGAAAAGTTGAAGCAACATTTATATACAGTATGTACAAGGGTAAACAAACGTCACATGACTCGCACAAAGGCGGCAGCACCTCTCCACTCGGTGCCTCCGAAAAGTGTCGCCGAAGAATGCCGCCGGAGAATGCTGAAGAGAAGTGCCTCCGGACGGGTTTTTATACCCGGGAAGTCCGTTGTGGCCCGAGAAGTTTGAATCGCTCCAATCACGACTCTCGCTGGCCGAACTTTGAAATCCGACGAATGGAAGCGAAGCGGTTGCGTCAGCCGAGCTGCATCGATGGGGGACAGGGATGGCGATGCCCACACCGTCTCCGCAAAGCCGCCTCCAGGTGAGTAGCAGCCTGTCGGTTGCCGGTCGTTCACCCGATGCATGATTCGGCCGAGCCGCCGCGACGCAGAAGGATGAGTCATTGAGTCCATAGAGTTTCTCAATATGGTAAGCTAGTGAGAAACTCTATGATTGAGTCGACTCTGCGGCGGTGCATGTTTGAGGCAGTCGGCCGCGGGCGGTTTGGTCTGGTTTGGACGAGGTGTGAATCGGTCCCGCTGTCGGCGCGCCGCCCCGTGCAACGAATTTGGGCCGGGCGCTCTGGCACAACAGCACCCTGCCTTCAATCGAGGCCGCCTCACGGCGGCCTCGATTGAAGGCAGACGGCGGCCTCGATTGAAGGCAGAGTGCTGGGTCGAGGCAGGGTCGAGGCCCGTGACCCTGCCTCGAGGCCCGTGAGGCGGCCTCGACCCTCCCAAGCAACCACCGGACGTCCGTCGGCCGTCCGCCGTACGTCCATTCCGGCTGTAGCGGACGTCTGTATGACGTCCGTTTCAGGGCCGATGGACGTACCATGTACGTCCGTTGGACGTCCGGTTTTCACACTTCCGTACGTCCAGTCGGACGTCCGAAATCGGCTGTATTTTGGATGTTGAGTAAAAATTTACAGAATCACATAACGACAAGCTAATGTTCTTACAACGAGCAGTACAGTACAACGCGCAAGGCTAGCGCACTACCGGGCAGACGGCATACATGAACACAGTGAACTTGCTTCACGTTTCGTTAGCGGTTCTCAATTCTTATATACCCTTCCCCAAAGAGATCATCGTTGGAGTTGGTGAAGTGCTTCAAAACAATTAAAAAATTAAGCTTAATATTAGAAATATTCAGATGAAACTTGAAACCTACAAGCCAGGGTGTTGATGTACAAAATCTTTTTAATTGAAAAGCACAGTGGCTTTTTTGTTTTTGCTTTTATATTCGATTTAGGCCATTATTTGACGGTTCATAGTAACTTTTTACGTCCGTTGGCGGATGTCATTCGGACTTGTACATCCGTTTCTGGATGTCCACTGTACGTCCGAAAATGTACGTACAGTGGCCGTCCAAACTGGGCCTTGGATGTCCGGCTGTATTTCGGACGTCCCACGGACGTCCGTGGTTGTTTGGGCTGCCTCAGACTCACGGCGGCCTCACGCCGTGAGGCCGCCGTGAGTCTGACAGCTTACGAAGAAATATGCAGACGGCTCTCATAGCGATACACGGATATCGCTCAGAATCTCAAGACTCCCGGCACCCCCCTGGTCACGCTCGGTTCCAAAGGAGAAATTTCCACTGCAGCAACGCACTTCAACATATCCACAAGATCGGCAGAAACTCTAGCTACAGCCCATGCAACCACCACTCACCACAATCAACGATATCTTACCATCATTTCCGACTGTCAGCAAGCCTGCCGATTGTACCAAGCTGGGATGGCACCACGCTAGGCCATCCCAATCCTACAGCGATTGCCGGAAGACATAGAAGTAGCCATTATCTGGACTCCTGGACACTCGGGTCTTGTTGGGAACGAAACGGCGCACGCTGCCGCCCGAGAACTCCACTACCGTGTTAAAGTGTTCCAGTTATCGTCGCACCACTCCGCATCTACCGCAGACTATATACTGAAACCTTTTACAACCACACCGTCCTCGCACACATATTTCCATCCATAAAACCCTACAAGTTCGCACACTGCGACAGTCCTCTCACAGCCTATCACCTCGTGTACTCTTGCTCACGCAACCCTGACTCCTTCCACTCCCCTACCCCTGAGCAATGGGAGTCTGTGCTCACCAGCTCGGCACCGGAACACCAGAAATACGTGGTGCAACGAGCCCTAGAATCAGCAAAAGCTGGCCGCCTCCTGAACGTAGGAGGCTCACCAGCTCCCTTCAGTCCCGTCCTTTTGATCAATAATATTTTAGATGCGACGCTCAGATCATCTCTTGCCGGCGGCCCTGTCCTTCCTGCGTGCGTCCGTTGTTGTCCGCAGCCTTTCCACTCTCTCGCGAGGGGCATTGGATTGAATTGGCTTGTCTTGGCTTGACTTGGATTGGATTGAATTAAAGTGGATTGTGTTGGATTGTGTTGCGTCATAGCCGCGGCAGACGCAATGGCGCCGGCGCGTGCCCAGGTGAGAGCGAACACACTCTCTCAAATCTGCGGGTGTGCGGCCCAGCGCGCTCTCACTCCGCCGGTGGGCGGTGCTGCGCATGTGCAGTACTCTCTCTCTCCGCGGTCTCCTCTTCTTCGGGCGCGCTGCTCTCCGGCGGCCTTTCGGTCGACGGTTGCTTTCCGCTTGCGCTTGAACCCCCCTCAGCGTCGCATCACACCAGGGTTCCCGCGAGGGGAGGTGGGTGTAATTTTGTTCCTGCTTTTCCTTCTACATTAGAGCGTGTTGATGCGTATGTGCGGAGTTCGCACAAGTAAAGTGCCTATTCACCGACACGCGCAGGTGATCTCGTTCCTTCAAGTATACGTGATGCCTCGAGCCGTGGTAGCTGGCGAGGCGGGAAACATCAGTGACCTCTCCGACTTCGTGCTGAGATACATCTTCGCTAATGGGACTGCGGCGTACCATCGTTTCAAGGATGACGTACCTGCTACGGAGAAAGGTCTGCAGTACGCTGTGGCCCTTTTCACCTCCGGATGCAGCACCCGCGAGCTCGTTAAGCGAGCTACGGCGAGCGGATACCACTACATCACCAGCGGCACGGGCAGAGACCTTTTTGAACCAGTCCTGGACATGGCCGCCGTGGTAAACTTCTTGAAAAACGGGTAAGCAAAACCATATCATCTTTTACATCCACGTTACTTCCCGGTGGGGGGAGAAACCAAACTTTACATATCCTCGGCGAGGCTAAACACCACGATCGTGAAAATGATAGAATATCGGCAGTCTACCTGGTAAACCGACCGGGGCTGAAGCACCCCTGGACTCTCGATAACGTTACGCGCCTTACATGTTTGTGGCAGGGAGGAACTTAAGTCGGCTTATTCAATTAATCCGGAGCACTCCACTACGATGCGCCTCCTAGTCCAGAAGTAGCTTCGGTGCGTCAAACCCCCATCAATCAGGTAGGCTTATCCAACACGTGACGTTTGATGTCAGCCTTAATCGCGTTGTCGGAAGGTGATCACGGAGTAGCTGGGCCACCGTTATGCGAACGTTGACCATGACAGACCCTGTGTGGCTATGCGTCAGTGTACGGGAGGCTCCTCACCAGCGTAGACGCGCTCTTGATGAAAACATTCACTCAGCGATTAAGTTCACGAGGATGAAACCAGATAATCAGTAGGGAGAAGAAAGGACTAGGGCTGGGGTCGGCAACCTGCGGCCGCGGAGGAGTATGATGCGGCCGCAGGAACGACGTCAGAACCCTCCTCGCTCCACTTGTCACTTTCTGTCTGAAGGCCGACATGGAAGTTTTGACCTGAAATGAAGTTAGATAGGAAAAAAAATCCCCCCATCTCCCCGAAGGGGATCGTGCGGAAATGCGAATGCATTGGGTGCACCGAATTCTTCTTTGCAGTATCGTTGCCGCGAGGGATTCGACTTCACCGACTTCCATCGCTATCAAGGCGCCAGTCGGCAAGCAGTCACGGAGAGAGGCGCGCGCTCCCTGCATTTATATGCGCAGCGAGCGGAGAGGGGTACGCGGAGAGGAGAGAGAGACCCGCGCCAGCCCGCGCGCGAGCTCTCTCCGCCCCGAGCTCCGCGATGCGAGCGCCCTCACACGCCGAGCGCGCTCCTCCTCTCCACTCACTCTCCGCTACTCCGCCCGAGCTCCGCGATGCGAGCGCCCTCACACGCCGAGCGCGCTCCTCATCTCCCCTTGCCCTCCGCTACTCCGCACCTGCTCCGGTTGCTAGGCGCGCGCCACAGCTGTTGCTAGGCGCACGCCGCTCAACGACGCAAGACAACCCGCGGCTAAGAAATGCATTCGCATTTAAAAAGAAAGATCAATCTAGTTGGCCGTGTCCCCCATCTGCACACTTAGCCATCATCATCATCATCATCATCATCATCATAAGCCGGGTTGTGTCCACGGCAGGACGACAGCCCCTCCCAAAGATCTCAAACCACGCCTATCGAGTGCCAACATACTGTCAATTATTGTCAGATATTACGGTGAATTTGGCAGCCTTTTATTCTTCACCTGCAGAGCCCCTCCTCATCCGCACCGATTTGCCTTCCTGCCCCTCGCCGTGTCGGCTTCATGCAACTCGGCCCGCCGCCTCAAAAATGTTGCCGACCCCTGGACTAGGGCACCACAAGAGATGACTTGGCGTAGGTCTATAGGAGAGGCCTTCAGCCTTCAGTGGATACAAGCAGGGAACGATAACGATGATGGTGTCTGCTTAATTGCACATGTATTCTGCCTGTCGTCATTCAATCACGATAGATTCTCTGATAATTGCGCTCCGTGCATGTGTAGCTGTTCGTGTTCTATAAGAACTGGGTGCTGTAGGGATGGTCATTGCAATGCAAAGTCGTTGTGGACAATATGTGAATACAACCATGCATACATTATAGCTGCAACTATAGAAACAGAAACGTTTTTGAGCCCACAAATACGCTGTGACTGTGCTGTACGGCAGTGCTTGCGCTGGCTTTTTACAGCGTCGAAGTAGCCGTGTACGTGCAAAACAATGGTTTATTTGGCACCGTGTCACACGTTTTGTAGTTGAAAGGTTATACGTCGTACGTGATCGAGGCTGACGAAGCTACAGTTGTCTAGTGCCTGCTGGAGTTGGTATTTGCTCCAATTCTGTTTTTTTCTTCTATTTCTCCTATATGGCATGCCATATATAGCGCTCGTTTAAAGCCCATATTACAGCTGGTATGACACCGGCCAGCTTGCAGTGCAACCAGTCTTTTTATTCAATGACTGATTATTCTCCAATAGCGGTAGTATATTTTATCGTACGTTTAATTACGTAGCCGGCTGAAAGGAGAAGAAACTATCGCTTGGACATGTACCTGCTGGTACAAGCTTTGAAGAGATGACCGTCCAGACATACTTAGTATTCGCCGTGGATGTGTGTATCAAGTGCGTGCGACAATGGGTCTGGACTAGCAGAGATGTGTGTATGATATGCTGCTTCCAGTTGGGGGGAATTGCACAAGTCACGATCACTTTTCTTCCTGCCGGTGTAACCTTAAAGAAAGCTAAACAGTTTGAACGCAAAACCCGCCGCAATACCATCCTCTCAGTAGGTACCTCTGCTCGCGTGAGTATGATATCTGTTGGGGTATGACGGAGGCCGTGGTTTGCTCACCTTAACCGAAGCTGACAAACGCATTTTGGTTGGCCGGCATTTGTTTGGAGCATGTACCACCGTGATATGGGTCATGAGCGCGCTCCAAGGTACAAGCGACGCACAAAAATAATGACTTGAAAAGCTATACAGATCTGAAGCTGTTAAATTCCTGTCAATAACACACGAATTTTAGGGGCGAAGCACCATAAGGCCGAGGCTTGTCCGGCGTCCGTGCTCACGGCACAGCACCGTGTAAATCGAAACATCTGTGAACCAAATGTTCACAAAAGGTGAACTAGAACAAAATGAAGGTTCACAAAAGGTTAGAGCGAGAGAGTGCTCCTGGAGAGCCGTACTGCGCATGCGCGAGGAGCATTGGATTGGATTAGATTAGATTGGATTAAACTGAATTGTATTGTATTGTATTGGATTGGAAATCGTTTTAGCAGCAGAAAGCACTCTCACGGGTGATTTACGGAATTCACAGTAGCCAATATAAAAAGTGACACGCAGTTGGCTCCGGAGATTTTAGCGCGAATAGAAGCTCCGCTAAAGGAGAGTATTGTAGCCAGTACTATCCGCCCCATGCAGCCAACCAAAGCGCAAGTTACAGGCCACCATTTTGAACAGTGTTCTGCTAATTCTGTATCGAAGTGGCAGTACTAGTCCATCGGCTTGGTGCTGCTATGTTGGGAGTGCTGCCATTTCAGTGCAACCTTTGAACAGAAAGTGTGGTGGCGGCAGAGCTGGTCGGACCTCTAGGCAAGGCGATAACTTACCGCTGATAGAAAATTCCACGTTGGCGGGGTCTTTGCGGGGTCTGCGACAAGCCCGGGATGACATCTCGGAAGGCTTGACCGAAAAGCTCGGCCTTTGGCTGCCTATTCGGGAGCGCCGAATAATTCGAAAATATCAAATATTCGTATCGAAGGGAATAACGTATAGAGAGCAATTCGATCGAATATTCAATGCGAATCTATGTTCATATTGCCTTCCCCATCTGCCCCGCCAGGAGCGTGCCGAAGATGAAGAATGGACAGCCATGGCAACCCTGGAAGTTGGCCAACACCACACGCCTAGAAATCGAGGAGAGCACTGAGGTCCTCACCGAGTATTATGAACTGCTGAACAAACTGTGCGCGAAGTTCTTCTGGTGAGGGGGACGTTTAAAGATAATGGTGGCAGAGCTGCGTAACCGCATGATGGAAAAAATATCGCACTCATATATATCGCTACTGCAGAGAAATGCGTTCTTCCGTTTTGTTTTCTGGTTTGTCATTTAATCGAGCTTTTATGGACATGAGGTTGTAGCAGCTTCTTTGCACGAAAGACCATAAAATACAGGAACAGGTTCTCGTTCTCGTTATCTTTCTCGCACGCAGCCACACAGAGATGCGCTTCAGTATGGCAGCGTTTACCAGGTCCCGTTTCGTTTTTTCGGGATACGCGGGTGGCTGAGCCCCGTCGTGTTTCGACGTGGCAAACTTTAAGTGAGGAGCACGTAAGGAACCCGGCTGTCATCGTAGCTCGTCCGGGCGGGGCATGGAGGAAAGAATATGGGGCGGGGTCACGCATTCAGAGGCTTCGAAAAGAAAACCGCTCCCCCTGCTGGTCGACCCCTCGCGTTACGAATCTTATTCCTATCCCATTGCACTACAGACGTCCACTCTGTTCGTTATGCAAAGTGTTGGGGCCCATGAACGCTGCCGTTGCTAGGCCACACATAGGTACACAAAAATATAAAATAAACAAACATAATAAATTAACGCATTCAATCCATTCAACGCATTCAAAGCAACTCAGTCCAGTGTATATTTATAGGCCTGACTGAGTGACTGACTTTACATAGAAAAAGGAAGAGGAGGGAAGGGGGGTAGTTGATATAACGAAGTTGAATTCATGGGTGGAACCCTAGGTACCGGTACAGTGGCTAGAATAGGAAAGTGTGATTAGCGGCATGCAGCGCCTATGAGGCGCTTTGAAGCCGCCGATAGGGATCCGCGAGGGGGCGCGCGCGATCGTTTACACGTCGCCTGGTGAGGCGCGCGCGGATCGTCTGCAATACGATTGCTGCTTTGACCAGAGAGAATCACCGCTTGTTTCCTGTGCCGTAGCAGATTTAACTGCTGCCAAAGCAGAGCCACAATTTTGTGCCGGGCCGCTCTACGGTGTACAAGTCCTGCTAAAAGAAACTGTCGTTGTTTGGCGTTCCGAAGAACGCGCGTCTATATTGGCGCAGTGGCGACGAGCAATACCACGTACTGAGAAGCGGCTCAAGGAAAACACCGCTATGTGCGAGCTATACTTCGACGTAAGGTAAATCTCCCGGCACATTGAACATACCGTGAACGGAGAAGTTGTCTCAATCTACAGGGGCAGGCCTCGGTTGCTCCCGGAAGCTGTGCCCACGCAATTTTCCAATCTTCCGAAGTACCAGCCGAAACAGGAAGTGTCAAGCGAGAAGCGCACCCGCGGCCCCACCCAGCAATAAAAACGTTAAGGATGGTGACTCCTCTGTGAGTGCAGAGTTTGAAGAACCCCATGCTCCTTTTCTGTGAAGAACTTGACCTTTGGCAACGGGGGGGCAACCACACGCTGAGTGTTTCGCCCTTCACAGTACCTTACAGCGTGTGTCGCACTGCGAAGGATAAATCCAAAGCCCGTACACGTACCCTTGCAGACATTGGAAGCATTTACGAAACATCTGACATACTGAAGAAGCCTGCCACTCTCCCCGTCCATGACTATCAAATTCGTTTTGGTCCTCTAGCTGCACTTTTTCACGAAGGCATTGAAAAAGGAGAAGGCATGCCTTTTTGTGAAAGGAAGAAGCATTTAAAGCTCAATTGCCTTACATAACAGCAGAATCGAACGTCGAAATGCTTGAATTTCTTCACACACACACACACACAAAGAAATAGCAGCAAAAGGCAAGGCCCATTGAGCAAAGAAAGTTGATGGCTTCGAGCCTTTCCAATTATGAACGAATCATGAGAAATTCACCAAAAGTGAGTAGTTTTTGTCTGTTTGTAACGAGCACGTCGAAAATAATGCGTGTTTACCAGTGATTTGCTTCATAAGTGTCCGAGCCAGCCGGCTATATTCGGCGGTCAAAGTGCGCCGAGTCGGCTTTAAACTTCGATTGTAGTACTTTAAAATACGACATTCATTGCATCTCAGTTTGCGCGACCAAGTAGAATAGCCATGAAAGAAAATATATTCGTACTCCATATTCCGCCGCCGTCGCAGCGAACGTGTAATCGTGCGACAGCGCCACCTGGAATTGCCTCCTACAGCGTCACGCGGAAGAGGGCCCGGTCATCACACTTTCCTATTCTAGCCACTGTAGTACCGGGCCCAAGTGGCGAGTTTACGACACCGAAGAAGAAATAGGGGAAGCCATCTTCGCAGCACAGAAACAACGTCAGGGGAAAACGAAGCAGAAGGACAAAGGCGCCCTTTTCGGAGCACGTTAGGCTCCTGCAAACGAGACTAGCAAGCGACGCGCCAGGCCGCGTAAGGAGTGTGGGTGGGACCTAACTCTAGCACCAATATGGAAGGACGCTCTTGTGGTGCCAGCTTCGAAGCGCTCGGATCAGCCAGTTCCATCGGTGGCCGGTCCGCTTTGAAAACATCGGCTTAACACAGGGTTACCAGATTGGGTGAGACAGCGCCAAATTGTGCGACTTTCGCTTTCGTTTGCCTAGAAAATTATTTTTTGGTGATTGGGCGGGTTTTGGGCGAGTTTTAGGTTCGGGCACGTGCACCAAATTCCGGCAATATTTCAAGTGCAAGCGAGATATCCGCTCGCGCTCGAAGCGCACGTACTGCTATTTAGTGCACCGATTCCGCGTTGATATCTTAGGTCATTGCAACTGGGAATTATAATCTTCTCAAAACAGCAACTCAGTTGTGTCTGTACCAAGGAGGTTTAAAACCTGTAGCCTCTTTCACGACACCATGTTTTGTGATCTGGCAATACACGAAAAGAGAATCACTTCTTTGCCTGTATGAATATCGCCTTCTACAAACAAATGTTGATGGCCTGTTGGACATATGCATGATGAAATTCTGGAAAAACGTAAAAAATGCCAGAAAAAGCGCAGAAAATTTGATGTTTGCTCTCCTCTCTGAGCTTGTCGTCTTCCTTTTATCTTTGCCGATATTTAGGACACCGGGTTTTCGGAGTTTATCATTGGTAAAATTCTGAGGGTGTTTTTCGAGGTTTATTGTTTAGCGAAATTTCGATGTTTTTCGGAGTTTATGCGTTGTAAATATCCAATTCTCCGAAATTCGGATTTTATTCCGCTCTATTTTAAATACGGAAGCAAAGAATGGATTCGAGCAGCGCATAAAAGGAGCGGTTGGAGGTGGACAAGAGGCCTTCATCCTGCAGTGGACCTATAGGCTGTTGATGATGATGATGATGGTATTACTACTAATCCTTTATGCCTGCCCTAGGGTGCACTTTGCAGGCTTTGGGCCCATTAGATAACCATTTCACAAAATGTACCCCTCTACACCCCCACTCTTTTTTCTCTTGACAATCCTCTGTTTACCCAATTACCAGGACTTGGTACAGAGTGTTTGATGCAATACCTACACTAAATTCTAATAGCCTTTCTAAAGCGAATTTGCAACTGCAGTTACCCCGGTTTGAGTCTTCCTTCATTAGGCACACGTCCATTTCACCAGCACTAAAGCCAGCAAAACATAAGGCAAGGTCAAAGTGAAAATCAGTTTGCAGCAAGGAATCGCCATTTTTTTGTGTGTACTGTTCTATGTTACTGCAGTGCCACAACTTAAGCGGAAATGGATTTGTGCTTAAATACACAAGATAATCATAACAATCTCTCAGCCCATTCTTTAATCTGTGGTACCACGACTCGTATTCTGTTCTTTTACCTGTGGTCCACGCACAATTTTGCCATAAAAGCATACAAGTGCAACAGGGGCACCGCAACAAGAACAAGAACCCATGGGTTAGAATGTTGACTTTATTAAAACAATAGACACTTATGTATGCATCGTAAGGGTGTAAGGAAATGCAAAAAGAAGCTACAACACTAATACATTGTACCTTGTAAAGTAGGCACCTTGAGTAGATTTTAAGGAAAGAGCGAGATCTGATGTCAGCACTGTTTGCAACAATAAAAAAAAAAAAACAATTCGGAAATGCATAAAGTTACGCATACTTACAAGGATATCCAGCCGTATATACAATGCATCCATACCTGGTCATACAAACCTCTACCCCAGCTGCACTCCCTAGAAGCAATGCAGAACACTGCAGATTAGAATTAAGAACTAGTGATGCCTCTGACTCTGTTTTGTACTGACCAGAGTTCAGCGCTAATTTGGCACAAGAGACTTAGATGAGAATAACTCGCACATTTTTCACGATATGTATTGAAATTCAGTGATGCCACCATTTGTATATCATGGCTATTGATATTGGAGTATGATAAAACAAAGAAATAACAAGTTGGCAGTGAGGGAGATAGGTTTTACAATACTGCATTGAGGTAATGCCACATGGGAACCTAATGCTGAGCAGATGTCTAAAAGCCCACTGGAACAAAATTGAGAGAACACTGTATTCATATGCACACTCACGTCCAATAATCTCGCTACTAGCACCACACTTTTCCATCCATTAATAGTCAAGAACGACACCTTTACGAGTTGCACACACAGTAGCAAATTTATGTCAAACTTATTGCCATTCCTTACCTTCATTGCATATAAACAGAGTAGATATGGCTATTGTCATTGCTATATTGGCTACGTATATTAGTCTAGTTTGCACAACTTGTAAACATTTTCTTAACAATACTCCTGCAGAACAGTCCTCTACCATCCCATTTGAACACGGTGCACAATTCAAAGTTACCAATGCTGCTGCCTGCAAGAACATGACCTCTGTAAAGTTTTCAATAACTACTCCACCCATTACTTGAAAAAGTTTCCGAAAGAGAGGTCGTGTGCCCACTTAGATGCAGAGGCAAAACGAAAGAAGGACCAGCTTTTACACCATAGACAAGCACCCTTTCCTTAAACCTTGCACGATAAGAACAAAAGTAGGAACACACTTCTGTGACAGAGTAACAAGCCATAAAGTGTCTGTCAACACAGCCCCTTCCTGAGGTAAGCAAGAGTGAACAGCATACGAGCAGAGTAACTTCGATGAAGAGCTTCAAAGGCTAGGCGGATATGCTGACACATGCCACGTAAACAAGAACGCTGTGATTATGCAACCCTGGCGTTCGTATCTCCAAGCCTTTGACTTGTTACCGACGACCAGCTAGGAGAAAGCGCACATCCAAAAAGAGGGAATAAAGGTACCCGCGACATCATAGAACTACCATGCTCAGTCATGCCATGTCTTCGCTGCAGCTGACACGTATCAGTTCAACCTTTGTGCCCGATTTCAAAGGAGGGGGAGGGTGTGGGGACAACAGCATTCCCAGCCAAGCACCTTCAGAACAACCACAGCCCAGCTTACAGTGCACACCACCCCAGATCAGCTTCTGCTTTTGATCTCAAATCAATGGTGCAGCCCAATTTGACCAAAAGCACCAGTCTGATACAAGGCTATGCATTTCTACTTTAATTAGATTTCCCACTTGATTCAACGGGATTTTAGAGGTCCCGCCAGGGTTGAACTAACGAGAGCTGACTACACAAGTTTCAGGGAATACGCGTAGCCTCCAAGGACAGGCATTATGTGAGGTGGCATACTGCCAGTGAAGGCTGCCGGTTGTATTTACACAATTGCTGCGACACTGCAAGTCAGCATTTAACCCGCTCTGTTCTACAACACAGCCTTTCCTCCTTTCCAGGAGCACACTTAAATGGATGTAAGAGATCCACACAACCTGGTACCTTCACGGTTCATTCTCTTTGGCTGCGAGCCATCACCCACTGATTTTCAACACTGTGCCGCTTTTTACTAAGCTAAACAGTGAGACTTACATGCACCAACGATATTCTTGTCATTAAGGCAATAAGTTCGTTCTTGTCTGCGCACATGCTCCGACTGATTTGCAAGGTGCTCATAAATGATTGCGGTCAAAAATGCTTCGAAGTAGACATGATAATGCACCCCACAACTACTGCACAAAGAAGTTAAAGCCGAAGGCATCACAGTGAACGTGTGAACTTTACAAACCTACACAATCAGACATTCATGTTCAATCACTGAATTTTTCGAATAATAAAAAGTTTCTGCCACGGTGCTTAAAAAACATCTGTAGCCTTAACCTCTACCACTGTCGCGAGATAGCTATTGCAGAGGTTAAATGTGTGCAGAATTACATAAGATACAACAGTGGTTACAGCTATCCACTACGGAAGTCTCGTGTAGTCAAGCACATTTTAGTGCACCAAGCTTCATATAAAGTGAAATATACAAAACTAGAATTGATGTCAGAAACAAATTTCGCAAGCTTTTTGCATAGTACAAAGAGGCCTATACAGGGTTCCTGTCATTCGTCCCTAATAGGCTACTGGGGGAAAATATCAAGACGTCAGGCATGCTGTTATCTAATAGTTCAACAGTGCTTCCTCTGAAAACCCTTCAAAGAAGGGATAAGAGATATGAACATGGTATGAAGTTCCCTGCTGTTTGGTGCAGTGCCGACATATGTGATAGTATCAAATACCGGGTGCGCAATATATTTGAGAACAGAACGTTGGTGTTGGGCACAACAGAATATCTCCCACAAAACCAGACATATTTTTACCAAATTTTGCGAAGTACTTCTCTTAAGGTTTATTTCCTTAACTACTCAATGAATCTGCCATCGGCAGCAATGAGTGATTCAATTCGACTTCGCAATCGGCTGCATGCACGGGTCACGTGATCTTTAGAGACGTTTGCCATTGAGTGAGAAATGGCAGCCTTCAGCGAGTCTTTTGTATTATGCAGCCCATTGTTGCCCTCTCTCTCAACGACACCCCAGGCATAGTAGTTGAGCGGATTTAAATCTGGAGAACTAGGAGGCCACAAGTTGGGAGTGACGGGGTCACAGAAGTTGTCAGCCATGCCGCTATTGGGTGACACAGGCGGTGAGGACAGGAACCAAATCTTTCTGACAGATATATGGTCTTCCTTTAGGAACACTCTCTATCCATGGCTCCACAACGGTGGCAAACACATCCACGTAACCGCCCACATTAACGCGGAGTACTGCAAAAATGTGTGGCGGCATGACGTCAACCTCATTGTGGACAACGGATAACACCACCGCCTTCTCGGAGAAACTGAGGGGTTCTGACGATGTCTGAAGTGTCAATTTCAAAGATGCTGTGGTGTGCGGGCAGGGCAACGAGGACTGCATGGCGTTTCATTTCCCTGCTTCAACTTGCACATTTCAATCTTTGAACAAACTGCGCAGTATTAACGATAAGGGGTCGACGAACAAGCAGCCGTAAGCCTACATATATATGATGAGGCTGCTAGTGTCTATGGCGATAAGCAGTAGCGTCCTCAAATACCTTGTGCACCCGGTATGTATCAGTTGAGTGATACAGCAGAATGACACACAATGGCGATAGCTCTATCAAATTAATGAACAAGAAAGCATAACGATCACATCAAGGCATGTGACGTCTTCAAGTAGTTGTAATAATCGTGTAAAAATGTCCGTGACTGAATGAAAGTTCGACCAGAAAGAGCAACACAATGCTCACAACAAGAGTTCTGAACAAAAAAATCATATATATATATACATGAAGTAGAAAAGAACTCTTCACACTGTATAATCCACTACAGGGTGTGACCAATATACCTCTTAAGGTAATATAAGAAAAGACCACAGCTATATAACCAAGCCATATGTATAAAGTCAGGGGCAAAAAGCTACTACAGAAGTACTGGAAGTCTTGCATGCTGCTACCTACCAACACTACAACACAACTGTGAAGTAAGCGATGAGTGAAAAATGTCTCAAAGATTCCACGAAGACTTTCCTGCAAAGAAAAAGCAACCCGCCCTAGTTGCAATGCAGATTTTCAAAAACTTCAGAAACATTAAACCTGTTCCCACATCTCAAAAAGAAAAAGGCACCATCACTTTCCGCTATACGCCCACGACAAATCTGACTTACACCCTGACTTTTCTCCAGCTACGCAAAACTGTGCAATAGCTACTGGTTCAGCTGCTAAGAACAAGCAATCACTGGCATCCAAGCACATGGTCTATAAGCTGCAAGGCAGAGTCATTGCCCACATTTTCATCCTTTCATGCACGTATACCAAATAACCTGTACGCAGTACATTTGATGCATACGGCACTTGAAGCTACGCAAGGTTTCGTTGCTTCAATATACCCTGGTAAACGAGACTGGTCCAATGCCTTCAGGCCTTTAAAAAAGAAGCGTGTAAGTTAATAAAACAATGCCTTGAACTATCCTGGACAAGATTAAGGCGGCCATGACACCAATGACTAGGTAGCTATGCTCCGTGTGTGATTAGCAGCGAACCTTGGTCAAGGCACAGCCCGACTACCCCTCCTTTTGAGAACCTCCTCCTCCTCCAGAGTGCTGATTGCCCTAAGCGGCCTTGAGATTCGATACAGACTGGTCCCCAAGTCATTGGAACACAAGAGGGTGGAGGCAGGTATGGTGGAGTTGCAAAGGCAAACTCGAAGTGCAACTGACTACTACACTGCTGTTTGGAACAAGTAACGTATATGTGGGGGAAAAACAGTAGGCAGGTACAATGAGAAGACTGGATGTGACGAGCAGTTCAAAACTGCTTGTCTACCTGGGTCTACCAGAATCAACAAGCTTAGTTCTGAACTGAGCTTCCCGTTACGTAACTACTACACATAAAAAACCATTGTACATGTGCTGCTGTGCTGCTATTTGACTCACTAAAACTTGTAAATGACACAAAAGTGATACCGGGCTTGGGGAAATTGTTCTTTGGTCTCGAAAGTGTAAAAAACAGCAAAAATGAGAATGGCTACATGAACAAACAAAATACTGATACAAACGCACCAATGAATGCTAGCTGACTGCGCTCCTTATCGATAAAAGCGTTCTTACCCTGCTGGCATTTCCCAGAAATCAATCGCTTCATTTTCAGAGTGTTAACAATAGTCAATGGCAAATACAAATGCTAAGTCTTAAAAAAGCAGTGCTTTTGTATTCTCCTGCCTCTGTCAGCAACGAGAGTTTTTCATTCCACGTGCCACAATTGTACTTTGTGACATTTCGGGCTGTCCGAAGCAGTTGATATGGTTGCTACATGCCGATCAGCAGTGTACTACCTCTAAACTTCAAACGACGGCTACTAGTTTCAGGTTGGAGACCTAAAAAAAAAAAGGTTTCCCATAACAACACGTGATACTGATCTTCACCTGCTAGCATTCCCTGCCATTTACTGTGTTTCCCACAGGGTGATTAACACATCAAGTAACATTTCAACATCCCTTGCTATCCTCTAAGCTTCCTGCAGTAAAACTAACAAAAAAGATGTATAGGCAGCATCAAAAACATCTTTGCCACGCACCTACTTACACATCAACAAAGATGAGCTTGAGTCTCATGATCCATATTAATTCCTTGGATAAACAAGACTGCTTTTTAACCACAAAAGACTAACACTTATGGTTGCTGAACGCAAGCTCAACAACCGAACACACGAAAACGCATTCTTAACAAAAGGAATTTTGCGACATAACTGTGCAAACAGGAACTTCATTCCAAGAGGAAGGAGCAGGTGCAACACACTGGTGTTTACGCACAGAAGAAACTGTGGTAGTCGTACAGGTGTGACCACTACTAACACTAACGTGTACACCCTGGTGCCACGTAAGCAAAAACAAGAAACCAGGCAAACTCTTATGAAAACGGCCCCCCCTGCCTGGCTGAAGCCATGGTGCCCTCAGAGTGAAGTCTCGCTTCCCGAGAGGGGCAAGGCGTGACGCAGGCTGGTGCCCTCAAGCATGGCTATCCGCTGCTTTAACATCTGCACCTGCAGGAGTTGGGCAGAGGAAGAGGTACGTTTAGAAATTACACTTTTTGCAGGGCTCCTTACAGGTTTCTTGGTGTATTGAAAGAGTAGGACTTCTTGAGTACACTTCAGAAAACATTTACGAGATTTGTATTCTCTGTGGAAATGATGTGACCTTTTTTTTTTTGCATGTTGACTGGCAAAATTGCCATCTTCTGTTATTAACCCTGTGGTGTTTCGCGCCAGCAGAAGTCATCCTTGCTAAAGCATCCTCCACAAACTGTTTTGCTTGTCCTAGCAGAATAGGGGTTCCTCTTGTGTGTCCAGGACGAGAGACGGTCGGCAACGGCTTAGATTGATTAGCCTACACAAAGGAAGAATATCGAGGTGTGTGCAACTATTTTCTTTATGCAGTTTGTACTTTCATAGCACAGACAACTGACTTCCTATGTATTGTACAGATACAAACTGTATTGTATTGAATTGACTTAGTATGTGGTGTAAATATTTTTCGAACATTCTGCTTTTTAGTACATTATAAATCAACATCACCAACAAAAAAATTGACTTTTGATGAGGAAATGTTCAATAGAAAAAAAAAAAAAAGAAACACTTAGGGGGTTCATTTAATTAGTTTATGGTAACTCCTAGTTCAAGTAGGTGGGACTAACTCAAATGAGATCAAGCACGGATTACAATGTGCAATTCAGAAAAGGGCAAGTATATAGCGAAAGCATATAACCGGTAGCTTGGGCGAACAGTGCCACTTCCCAACCAATTATACACTCCCAATACTCCCCACTCCCCTCTTTTCACGTCAGCTGCTTAAAGAAAGGCAACCCATATTTCCGTCAAGTGCATGCATTGTAAATGTGAATTTGAAATTTGCGCCAAAACAAGCTATGGCCACACGTTTACTTGCTGAATGCAGCTTGGTGGTGCAGTGCAGTGCATTACTGCTGAGGGCCCCACAAACCACCAAGAAGAAGCGGGTCAGGAAAACACGCCCTCACACGTACAAAAGACGCCAACGGTGAGAGTACGGACCTGAGAGCTATGTCGCTCTGCCATTGCCGCCATCTGCAGTTCAATCTTCCTGATTTTGGTCAGGTTTTTCTTCTTGACTTTTTCAAATGCTGACACAAGGGCACTGCAAGAAAGGAGGAAAATGTCGTATCGTAAATTGTTGCAGCCATGAAAATTCGATTGGCTGACCGATGATTCTGTTTGGCCAACAATTTGTTTTTGCACTGTAACCGTGATATGATAAGGAAAACTAACAAAACCTTCACTTAATACTGTCCAGCATACTCTTAAACAGGAGTAGTGTTCAGCACACTGTACTTCTAAAACCACACTTCCCCCACCAGAAAATTGCCTTCGATAAACTGTCCACTGCATTTTTGTGACGTTCAACACATTTGTGACAAAAGCAAAAAAATTATTATTTTTTTCTAGCTTTGTGCACTACCTTACTAACTATTCGAGGCATAGCAGTGCACTGCAGGAACTCCTTGCAATGCATCTTTGTACAGTGTAGCCGGCTTACGGTGTAACGTATGTCGCGGAAGCCGTGAAAATCCGCACTATAAGCGGTACCACGCTATAAACAAAACATGCGCGAATCCTACCACACTGCAACCTTACTTTCAATCATTATTTGTTTATCCTCACTCAAATGAAGGCTTCTCAAGAACAGAGGTGGGGTCTTTATTTCGTCATTTTTTTTCCCCAACAGCCGCCGCTGCAGAGCCTTACAAACCACGGTCGCAAAAACTTCTAGCCCTGCTTTCCTTTCTTTGAGTTTGTGCTTTGATGGAGTACGGCTGCATTTCTTTCTGTAATGGATGGTTGCTGTGGGACAACGTGATAAGAACGCAAGCCAAGCAAGATTAATTTTTTTTCACCCCACCTTACGTTCCTGATGCCGCAGGCGCTTGCTTATGAGCACAACATACAGGTAGTGGAAACCTCTAGTGTCGCAGCTCGCTATCTCCAGATGTGTTAAAAAGGGAAGAGCTGTTATTTATCTGCACAGTGTTCTAATAGTGACAACTTACCGTGAGGGAGGGGTGGGGGCTCGCTATCTTCCGAGGTGCATCAAGCAAGGGCAGTTTGGTTATCACGCAAGTGCAAACGGGAACAGCGAGCTTAAGGGTGCCTATTTTTTTTCGTTTGTGTGTCGAAGAAGTTAAAGGAAAGCAGGGAGCGCGCTGCGTCAGATGGTTGATTCCACCTTTACTTCTTCCTCGTGACCCTAAAACGATGCCCCAGCTGTGCTGGTCGATCAGCGGGCCTGCCAAAGAACCGCACTACAAACAGTATTGTGCTTCTGCCGATCACAAGTTAAGCGGTATGCTTATACAGTCGAATCCCGCTACAACGAAATTCGTTGAGGCGAAATCTGCCCCAACACAGCACGGAAGGGCAAAAGAAATAGCCCTGGATATTTCCGCATCATTGGCAGCATAATACAATGCTTAGAAAAAGGAGTGACGCGCAGTAATGTCATGTTTATTCAGACAACAAACATACCAATGACTATCTGTTTTTTTACCAGCACGCAAAGAGCGCGATACTGAGGAGGAGGGGAGAGGTGAAGAAATGAAGAAATGCAGGCTTTCAAAGCGTATTGGTGTACAACAAGGCCTTTCCCCTGAGCTGATTACTTGCAGATAGCTGCTAGGCGGTTGGAAGCCCCGTCTCGCTTGTGGCAGGAGCTCTGACTAGGCACGGCAGCAACTGACCTTGGCAGGCAAGCCGAGCGCGCTTGCATTTAAAGCGACCGCGACCGCATGCGCGCGACTAAGATAGGACGACGCGGGTTCAAGACAAAACACGAAAACATTATTTTTGCTTTTGACTGAAGTATTGTAGAAGGAAAACTGCAAGGACAGCTGCTCGCAACACATACATGACGGCGCTGCGCCAGCAGCAGAGCACATTCGCGCGATTTCAACTGGATACGGATTGGCTATACATAGCTCCGGCTTGGCGGACCTGGCTTGCGCCTCACGTAAAGACGGCCCGCCACATCGTTATCACCATCAAACAATGGCGTCCACCTATGAGTTTGTGTTTGTTTTGGGGAGGCAGTGTGGGCGCACCGCGCATGTTTTCGGTGAAACTAAGCGTCCTGAATGCTTAAAAAGTTACAGATAGCTGGCACTATGCTTATTTTATTCTAAAAAAATTGTTCAAACCCAGCCCAATTCATCGAAAATTTCGTTGAAGCGAAAGAAAGCTACACAAATGGTTCGCTGTGACGAGGACTATGTTGCATTGACTTCTATGGCTAGCTGACAGGGAATTGGAAATATTTCGTTAAAGCGGAAATTTCGTTGAAGCGGACTTCGTTGTAGCGGGGTTAGACTGTACATTGATTTCTATGGCAGGCAAACCAGTGGTAAAAGAAACCTGCGTTATATGTGGCCCTGCACTATAAGTGGTTACGCTATAAATGGCCTACACTATACTACTCAAGATGAGTAGGCACCTATGCACTTTGTGCACATACTGAGCCTATTATTTGTGAGGGAGAAAGAAAGCCTGTAAAATGAATACACACGAGCAAGGTTTTGTGCACAGAAAGGTCAACCTTTACGAAATGTTGTCCTGCTACAGTTTTGTAATTAGTGACCACTAACCACAGACCAAAGATCCCAAATATTGAATCAAGAACAAGATAAGCCAGTGCCCTTGCATAACAGTTACCACTGGAAGTATTTTCAGCCAATTTAGTCCAAGTCACACAGGCCTAATCAAACTGTCAATCAACTAAACACACCACGCAAATTTTCATCAAAATTATTGCAAGCTACCGTTTTTCCCACTATGTCTTGTTATAGGAGTTGAAAGCTGAGCACAGGGACGTACCTACATAATAATGTATGAAACTACTGAAAACATAGTCCGAACTGAAATCAAGACATTCACAGTACAATACTGCACTTCGTCTACACAAGCGCTGTGTGTCTTCCATCTCAAGTGCAGTGATTTGAGAAGTTTCAGAAGAGAAGGACCACTGCTCTGACTGCCAAAGCAGTGCATGCCTGCACAGGGGTAGGGAGAAGACTCGCCTGTTGGCCCTCTTGAGGTCGTTGACAAACTCGGCCGACTGCTGGGAGCGCAGCTCGGCATTCTTGGTGATCTTCTCCAGGGTGGCCACGAGCTCGTCGATGCGGGCCTTGAGCCGCTTCTCCCGCTTCTGGGACTCGGCCAACTCCTGCGTCTCGGGGCTGGTGCCCTCCTGCGAGAGAGGACACAGGCCCACTTTATTACTGCACACGAAAGTGTGCACAGCACCAAACTTTACCGAGACCCATACTACGAACACCAGGTGGATTTAATTTAAAATTTGATTTGCATGGACACACACATCCACACATGGTCAGTTAGGGAGAGAGAGAAAGGGGAAGGAGGTGGTACATTGCTTGGTAAAAATTGGTGTACTCCCCAGATTAAAAAAAAAAGTTAACTCCTGAAAAAATTACTTCATACTTTAACTCATTAGTCACTTTTACTAAAGGACCCCAACGACAACACGCACCTTTGCTAAATCTAAAAGTACCAGGTGAGAGTACTCAGCAAGTCAAATTTAATGCAAAGCTACATCAGCTTACAGCCTGTGGCAAAGCATGGCTGGCTTCACCTGCACAGCTCTCAGGCAGAAACGCCCAAAGCGGATGTCATGCCCACACGCTGGTGCTGGCTGTGAGCACAGGGCAGTTGTGTCTTTGGTAACATGCACACAAAATTCTTCCTCCTCAAAGGCCCGTAAAAACACTTTGCACCTGTAGTGATACCATGGCGGAAACTTGGCAAAGCATTTGATGCGTGTTTGCATTTGCAAGTGCATTGCCGTCTCTGACCCAAATAGGGTACGGATCCAGCCTTCATTCCTTTTTGTTTATGCAGTTCATCTTGGTCAATGGGAACACAATGACATTCATCATTTCACTCTTCATGTAGGCGAGTAGTGATATGATATGCGGTCGTCTCTTACTTCTGTACTAGGTACTCCACTGTACTCCTCATATCAGTGGGCAGCTGTTCTCTCATTCACGATTCTGTGGGCAATGCATGTAGGCCTGTGCAATCTACGCAGCTGCTCCGCTCGTATCCTAATAAGACTGCTGAAAACCTCATATACATGCTGTTCAGAATGCCTATTCATTTTGTGCCCACCTTAGAAGAAATGTGAGCACACTTTATATACAAGCATGACCAGATATTGGCACTTGTTGCCTACAACTCCTACTGCTGGCTGTGGCATCCCTTCCCTCATTTTATGCGAGCTGTTTGTCTATATATTGGTGAACAACACCCAAGCCCAGCTGCCTACAATACCAAACTAAGCGACAGTGTTCCCCGCAAGCCTCGGTAGGTTGGGGAAGCCGGCCTATTGCTTTTAGACGACTCTCCGGCCGCTCGACAGTTGGTGCAGCACCCACCAGCCGGATGGGTGGCTGCTGCAGTGGCCGGGTTTCGGCGAGCTGTGTCCTGAGGTGCTCGATGGAGACCAGGTAGGCCTGCTCCCGGGCCTCCCAGCTGCCTGTGCGCAGGTCCAGTGCGGCTTTCTCTTTCTCCAACAGGTAGTTTTGGGCCTTCAGCTCAGCTTTCTCCTCCTGCAGGGGGAATGATTTGATTTGATCGACTTGATTGTGGGGTTTAACATGCCACCGCAACGCAGGCGATGAGGCCACCATAGTGGAGGGCTCCGGATTAATTTTGACCACCTGGGGATCCTTAATGTGTGCCGAAATCTCGTACACACGGGCGTTCTTGCTTTTCGCCTCCATCAGGAAAGCGGCTACCGCCGGGAATCGAACCCGAATTTTCGTGCTCAGCAGCACAACGCCTCAGCCACTGAGCCACCGTGGCGGGTCTGCAGGGGTAATGCTCAGTGCAATCGTATTAACTGGCCTGCATCAGGATGGTGGGGCAAACACTCAGGGTGGGGCAAACATTTGACGAAGGTCAGCCTGGCTGGCTGGAACCATGCTTATGGTTTCTGTGTGACAGCTGGAACGGTGACGCATGCAGATGTGAGGGGAAATAAGTGTTGCTGCCTCTTAGCCTCAGCTGCAGCAGGAAAAGACAGCAGGGCAGCGCAGAAACACAATGTTGGTAAAGCCAGCCTTTAATCTATGAACTCTGTCATTCAGGCGAATTTAAGAACAGCAATGAATCAGTGATCTCAAGGATCTTAAGAGATAATAAGACTATATCAGAACACTGTACAGATTGCTTAACAAAGACAAGCTGCAAAGCTCACTTATCCGTCCAAAACAGACTTCTGGTGTAGCAAAAGCCAAGCATTCCACTGGGATAACATCACCAGCATTGTCAAACAATGTCCTCTATGAAAATATAGACTTTACATTGATTCCTAATCAAAGTTTAATTTTTGTTTCGGTTTATCAGATACTACCCACACATTTAAAATAGCCCTTTCTGACACTCTCACTTCCTCCCGAAGTGTACGGCTATCGAGGAGACTACTAAACAACCCACTGCATCCCTCCCTTTACATGACAGCATCATTAGGGACGATGTCCGCCTGCCAGTTTTGTTTACCTAAGGATACCAAAGAAAGATGGCTGAAAAAAAGATGCAAACCATGCCCTTTGCATGCATGTGACCGGATGCCATGTTACCTCATTCCTTACGGTGCCATAGGCTATCGGACACAGATTTCTGATGATTTCAAACGTCCCGCGAAAGCTAAAAAGGGTGCCTTGCAGACAACTAACATCATCTGGCGTATTTATTGGCAACTCCTTTTTTGATTTCACTATCGTTTGTTTAATTTTGTGTGCGTAGACGGTGTTGAGATTGAATTCGAACCTGCGATAGTGGCGAGTTGCTGGAAAATGGCGTCCACTTCACTGTGCGCTCCGCAAAAGTGGACAGCTGTGGCAGGGACTTCAGCTGCTGCAGCTGCTGATTTTCCTTACCCCAGCAACTTTGACGAATCTAGCAATGATGTGGGTTCATTGGATTTCAGTTCTGATGGAGACGCTCCCATTAAACGGCCTCAGACTTCAACAAGTGCTGGGGGTAAAGTTCGTTTTTGACTTCGTACTGTATTTATAAACAAAATGTGCTTCTTATGCGACAACTGCGGTTTTACTTTCATGTGTAAGGCCCGGACAACGTGCAGCAGGGATATTTTGCCAAATGCAGCGCGCCATATCACGTTATCACCTTCAAGATAGCCTGGCACTCATGTCGGAGTAGCACCGTGGACCAGCATGCGCTGCTTCTCAAGAGCGCTGGATTTTTTTTGTTTTTTACCACTGAATTGATAAGGATTTTGTGTGAGAACACAAACAAATATGCTTGGGTGCATAATTTAGAGAGACTGACCTACTCTCAAGTGGCTTCGTGGAGCGGCACAGCCGTCAGGGCCACTAGGTTGGCGGGCCCGCAAAAATCTAAAACCTGGTGCACAGTATTGATTTATATATTTCATTCTAGCCTAGGAACGTAGAAACAACTTGCATGTCTTAGAATTGCTAAAATATATTTTCCGGCTTGGTACAATCGCCTATATATATTGTGTGTAATACTTTTCTTGTACATTTTTTCTCTTTTTTTGACCAATAAACTGTAAATATTTGTACTTTTCACACAACTGCTGCTATGTGTTTGAAAGAGCAATCTATAAGATACAATTTCATGCATAGCAATGCTAAATGTATCCAGTAGCTCAAGAGAAAAAAAGAAAAAAACAGTTTTGTGGGAGCACTCAAAATCGGCCACTTTTCCGCTGTAATGAAAGAGTTAAAGTCCACCTGCTACGGGCTTGCATGCAAGCCAACTGAAATCAAGTGACATCTTCACTCGCTCTTAGTGGACACAGCAAACTGGCGACCAAATGTGCAAAATTCAGCGTGGCATGCACTCGAACTGGCCTCAGTGGTAAGGTGCCTTAGAGGGACGTCTACTCAGTGACCATACACTCAACGACTGAAGACAGAGAAGCCCGAACACTGGATGCACGGGGGCGGGGGGTGATGAGGGCCACAGCCACCCAGGTGCACACCACCAGCGCTCCCTCCTTGCCCACCTTGATGGCCATGAGTTCCTGCATGAGCACGGCGTTCTCCAGGTCCAGCTTGTGGGCGTCCAGGAGGGTGGAGGCCCCCCGGGGCTCGACGTGCACGCTCTCCAGCTCCAGCAGGGTGGCTCTCACGGCCGCACGCTCCCCGCGCAGCTGCACCAGGTGCTCGCGCAGGCGCTGCTCCTCAGCCTTGCTCAGCTCCCCGCCCCCGTCACAGCTGCTCGACGTGGAGCTCGTGGTGCTGTGCAGGCAAGGGGGGAGGCACAGGCACCGCTGGCGTGAGCTCCCTTCACGTGACTGGCTTATTCCCACTTAACTCAGACTTGTGGCAAGCGAATGAATCTTCGTTGCTTCATAATGCCTAGCCATTTAAAGCTGTACGGCAGTTGTTCGAGGCACTCTGAACGTTTTTGAAGACTCATCAGCGGGAATTTTGTTGCAGGTATTGTGCTAGTTGGAAAAGCACTCGAAGCATGTAAAAACAAATGTCCCCACCCTTCTCCCTCGTGCCTACATTCTTTTGCTTTCCCTCCCCTTGCAACTTTTCCCTTTACCCACACAAGACAGGTGTGTCATGGCTTTGGTTTTCTGCGTCAACAGCAGCAACGTGGGGATGAGGAGGGGGAGAGGGCTCACCTGGTGGTGTGGCTGTGTGAAGAGAGGTCCTCCCAGGGGCTGGCGGCGACACAGCCGGGCGAAGTGGCTGCCAAGGCACCCCCGCAGTGGCGGTCCAGCCGGTGCAAGACCTGCCGGGCCAGCCCCTCAGCTAGCCGGCGCTCTTCCTGGACCCGGTGCAGGGCCTCCTCTTCCTCGTCCACTGCAACAACAGGACCAGCACGTATCATCACCCTGCTGCAAACCCCAGGTCTCTCCCAATCCACACAAAATGTTGTGCAGCCTTTAGTGTTCGTTGAAACTCCCTGCACTTTCGCTCACAAAACTGCAGAAAAGGTAGGCGACAAGGCCAGCACCCGTACGCCTAGCACGTACAGGTTTTGTAGCCACTTTTGCCTTTTGTATTGGCGATGAGATGTTTGAGTGGCGCCCCCTGGCTCTGACGTCAGCTTAGGGACTCGCGCCGCTGTCGTCTGCTACACTCCGCTTGTGAGGGGCAGCAGTGCCTGTGCTAGAAATCGCCCGCTATGATGCTTCAGTGCATTAAAGAGCGTATTTCTGGTAATTCAGTTATTTTTGCCAGCTTCTGACAGATCCTAATAATTTCAAGCTGTATCCCCTACAAGTTTGCAACACACGGGGAGAGAGAGAACGGCTTTCTTCAGAGCATCGGTCAGAATAATCGTGTGTAACTCGCCCTTTCTAGCTTATTCACGAGGTTCAGCGCTCAGAGCTTCTCGATAAGTGTTTAAAATGTGTAGGCTCCCTTTGGTATTTTTGAGATGCTCTTATGAAGACTCAAGTCTAATGCTACGTACCAAGCACCGAGCCCGTATACACCTTGAGGCTTAAAGAACAAATCCTAGCCTACTCGGGAGGGCGTTGTATGAACTGAAGAAAATTACTCTTACTCTCTTGTCCCGGACTGAGGACCCCACCCAATAATCAGCTCTATTTTACTATTAAATAAAGGTTTCTCCTCCTCCTTTTCCTCCTCCTCCTCTTGAGTGCAGTTTGCCAATAACGCATATCTGAATATTGGGAAGATATGGCCGTGGAAAATGTACCGAAATATCCCTCCAGGTTTGAACAAACATAGTGTCACTGTATCTTTACGGTAGACGTGACTCGTTTTGCTCAATAAACCTCCGTACTGGTTAGAAGCCTGGTGTAAAACCAGCACACAGTGGGTTATTTGGAATTCAACCTACAGTTTTCGAAGCCTATAGTGCATGTCGGCATACTTTCATGCCATGACAACATAAAGTGATGTGATACAATACTTTCGAGCGCTCGGCCAGGTTGCAAAAACTGTTTTACCTCCCATATGATTACCGTGAACCTTAATGCCTTTTGCCAAAGCCGAGAGCCCCGAAGGACTGGAATTTGTTTTGGCCTTGTATTTTCGCCGTTTTCAATTACTAGCAGCCGGCTGTTCCCTTTGTTCGAAAGGTTGCTTAATACAGAAGCTGACGCCCAGCTCCGACTCTTCGCGCTCCGCACAGGACCGGCTTCGCAAGGAATGGGGCGACGCCGGCAATGTTTCTTCCGTAGCGGTATCAAAAACTATACTTTAACTCACCCCTTGAGCTAGTGCATGCAATTTTAGGTCGATTATTATTCTAAAAAGTTACGCACACGCAAAATCGCTGCGGACAAGCATCATGACGGCAACCGAGCGCAAAGAAACAGTAGGGAGAGCGAGCCCGAGTGAAGCAGACGACATGCGAGAATCCCTAAGACGACGTCACGGAGGCCGCGCTCCGCAGCGCCGCCCGTGGTCGCGCTCACCGCCAATAGGTGGTATTCATTGAGAAGTTTAGCTGTCAATTTCTTCGCTAGGCAACACTGGAAACAGCCAAAGACATGGCTGATGCGCCATGGACATGACGCGACCTGTGCCACTGCGCCTGCACGCCGAAGAAAAAAAAAACACCGGCACGTGTCATGTGCTCCGTTGCAGCCCGATTCTCAATGGTGGTGTCAACAGAGATGTTATAAATCGCACTCACACTGGAGTTGAGGCATTACTTTGCGTTCGGCACAGTAGGGTTTGGAACGTCCAACACAAATCGTGTGCTTAGCACAGACAAGTACCACCATCCCGCGGAGCTTGACGTAACCAGTAACGGCGCACTCACATGGTTGCCTGCATACATGCATGCCTTGCCAGTGAATACAAGCTACTAAAACATAACTTCATTACCAGCGATCCTTACTCCCTTTCATCCAAGCTCAAACAGTTGACTTTTACTGGACATGACTATGCTACACCCATCCAGTTGTGCTATTTTGGAGGAGGGTCAGTGAAAAAAAGAAAAAAAGAAGCGACAAGCCTGGTTGGTTAATAAACTTTCAAATGCCACCGTTAGCTACTTCCCGCACACCATACCAGACTATGTCCCCTTGCGCCACACAATGAAGTCCAGACGGCAAAGACGTAATTGAGACTTACGTGCCGCGTTGGTGACCGCCCTGTAGCCCGTGGTCGGTGGGGCCCTGCTGGCAGTGTCGGCCAGGGCAAGCAGGGCGTCGAAAGCCTCAAGGGCCCGGTCACTGCAAGCCAGGGCCAGCTGCAGGGCGGTCTGGTTGGACTCGTGCTTCCCCAGCAGCACGCTCAAGCGGTCGCACTGGCCCCGGCTCTCCTCCAGGGCGAGCTGAAGCAGGTCATTCTGTGACCGCAGGTGCTCCACCTAGGTCCACCGAGGGGACGAGTAGAAACCGAAACTCAAAACGTTTGCACGTGTCTCACTATGACAGCCAGATGTCAATTTTGGAATTCAGTGTCCAACACCTGTGTTGTTAGCAAAAGGTGTGCAATCAATGGCCCAAAATATGCAAACTGTTGCCACAAACAAGGGCCATGTCTTTTGTCGTGAGAGACCATTTATGACACTCATAAAGCACGTCACCCATAGTTGGCTCTTGTTTGACCACAATGAGTGGGGCTTTGACTGACGATGCCTAACAATGGAGGGAAGAATACTCGGGAAAGGCCCCGACATCACTTTTTGCGAGGTCACTTCGTCATCTCGGAGTGTCACTGGAGCCCACTAGGCTTTCCCATTCTCCTCTGCTGCCTCCGGTCAGATAGCAGCTGAACATTTTGCCACCACGGCACGTGAATGGTAAAGTATCGACTGCAGCAACCAAGCGACAATACAGATTGACAGACACCCTTGGGGGCGGCGAATGGTTAAAAATGACTGGTTTCAACCGCACTTATCGCAACACATGCAGGATACTACTATAGGCTTCTCCCAAGTATTTCCTTCTCCACGAAGCCTCGAAAGGTCTTTCTTTGACCCCATGTCCCCCTCCCTGCAGCAGCAAGCACAGCCGCACCTTGCTGCTCAGGCGCTCCGTCTCCACCTCGAATTCCCGCAGCCGCCCCTCGGGGAGCGGGGAACCCGAGGAGCACAGCCGCTGGGCAGCAATGGCCTCCTGGGTGTGGGCCTCCTCCTGCATCTGCTGCACCAGCTGCTCGGCCACTTTGCTGCTAGAGATCTGCTTGGACAGAAAGGAGGAGGTGGAGGAAGGGCATCAAGGAAGGCCGGCAATGGCTGGAAACCCACAACTGCTGCGGTGTCATCCAGGTTTCCGTTAAACATGGAACATTTGTACTATCACAGATGTGCTAGCCCTTGTGAATGCTTTTACGAGGGCCACAGCACAAACTAGAGAGAGACCTTGGGAGAAAACAGCCTCAAACGCAATAACTGGGCACCGGGAAAACTGCAACCTTACAAAAGCTGAAACAATGTTGGACTGGAGAACAGCCATGTGCCTGGGCCGAAAGATTTGACGGTTAACCAGGGCAGGCATATGGTGAAGCTTGGTACTTTCGAGATTTGGCTAAAACAAGGAACCAGGCAGTCAGAGTAACTAAATTCATAGCACTCCACTATAGCGTGCTTTGTAGTGAAGAGGCAAAGAGTGAATAAAACTTGAACCATGTAACAGTGATGGCAGAACTGCGCATTCCAGAAGCGACAAGACATGGGCTATGGTCATTTGGAAGTCGCACACTTACTCATCTAAGAGGTGCACACAATACATAGATGGCGTGAAGAAAGTTTAGACCTCTTTACACAAGCATGAATGGTAGCCATTATTCAGCAAAAATAAATTAACAGCATTATGAATTAAAGGGGTGCTCACACCAATCTTCAGAGTTATTATTATTACACAGTTCGCTTTCCTTACTCAACAGAATACCCTCACTGAACTACGAACGGCCTGAGATGAGTGGAACATACTTTAATTTGGCCTCGTTTATTGCTCTGATGGAACCGCTCGGGGAGCAGCACGCAGCAAATGGACATCGGCGTGACACCACCCCATGCTAAGGAAAATAAGGTGATGTAGCTGAGTGTCTCTGATGTTTGTCAGGAACTCATGACGTCAGTTCACGCATACGACCTGGCGAGTGGTGGCATGGCACTACCACTGTTAAAAAATAGATGTATGTATTCGGCGCAACACGTTAACTGCTTCCCAGAACTGCACTTATGGCAATAACATTTCATACATTGGAAAGGAGCTGATAATATGGTGCATAACTGCAATAGAAGTCACCGTCTGCACCTTTACTTGAGCACTGAAAGTGCTCAAGTATTTTGAAGTGTTCTTTCAGTATTGCTGGGCCATTAAGCCTAGATAAAAGCAATAAAAAAAGAACAAAAATTTGGTAACAGCCCACTTAGCACTGAACAAGAGTGAGAACAAATTCAGGTTTAGCATGTACACCCCTTGCCAAAATTTTCTAGGCCAACCCTAAAAGCAGTTTATGACAGCAAGAAATAAAGGTATTTTCTCTAGTGTTCCAGCATAAAACATTTCAGCCTCACTTTGGACGTAAGTTTGTACAATTAATTTTTTTCGGCCTGCACACTTTTGGCTTGGCCTAGAAAATTTTGACAGAGACTATATCGTACTCTAGTAAACGTTTTTTTAAGGGGGGACATGGGTCTTAAAACAACTTCCTTTAATTTTCAAGCAAACTCTGTGAAACTTGTCAGGCTTGCTTCTTTTTTCCCACTGATTTCAAATATGCCATTATTTTTTGAGTCAGTCAATTAGTTCCCAAGAACAATAGACAAAACAGTGTTAGTCATAAAACTGTAATCTTTATATTTTCAAGTATTATGAACCCCGGTGTATGCAATAAAAAAAGTGGTTTTTTGATGCACTAACTAGTCTTACAGCTCATTAAACCTTGGTGGCGCCAGTGGCAAAAAACTTTCCGAATATCCATTTCAAACACCACAGTTTATTGGTGTTTGAAATGAAACTTGAGCTTCACGGGGAGGGTGTCCTCCATTTGCTCTCGCTGCTCGAGAGCTGCTGCTACACTACGAAAAAATTAGGTCCCATTCCACTCTGAGTAGGCGGATTACCAGCGAAGCTTTTTAGCACATGACATAGAGGCGACACCAAATCTAGGTGAAAGGTATGAGCAAGTTTTACTTCCCTTGAAGGCGCTAATCCCTAAGAGTTTTGTGTCGCGGCATACTACCATAGCCACTAATTTTTCCGTGGTTGGACACTGTTAAGCCAGGCCTGTCGAGTGAAATCGCGGTTTTGGCGTCGAGAGTGCACAGTGAATGCTCACACAACAGCACACGAGACAAAAGACAGATGCTGCTTCGTGCAGTGCCACTGCGTGGACACATGTGCTGTGAGCTTTGACGGATCCACCACCTTCTCGCGTCATTTTCTGATGGCAAGCGCCTTTACTCTTGCCCCCCTCCCCTTAGAACAAACTAGCGATTAGACACTGTCACTGCGTGAGCGTATGCTTGCCCTTACTCTTTCACATATCCCCCTCTCTGCAACACTTCCCTTGAAATGATTATGCAATTAGACGGTATCTCTGCAGAACTGCTGTTACACTAGGAACAAGCGCCAACCGTTCCCTATTCTCACCCCGAGGTTGGCCATCTCCGAGCCCAGGATGAGCCTCTGCGAAGCAGGGGGCTCGGTCCTGCGCAGCCGGACCCTCTCGGCCATCTTGGCCACTGGCGGGAGAGCAGCCTCCTCGGCCAGTGGGGACGAGCTGCCGCCCGGTGTCTGGCCGCAGCTGCTCTGGGGGCTGGTGGCCACACGCTGCTGCAGGTCCCGCACCTGGGGTGGGGGGATGGGCCAAGAGAGGGGCTGCCATTATGCATCCGCCACACACGCGTGGAACCACTGATCAAGGAGCTATCACTGCAGGAGCATTCTCTACTGCGAGTAGAGAATCCACAAAATTCACTCCACGCCACTACATCACTTTTTTCCCTCCCACGTTGCACTCTGCAGGGCTTTTCAGGGTGAAAGCCCGGATCTAGGAAAAAATGGTGTTGTTGTTGTTGTTTCTGTTCAATAAAATGGCTGTACCAACCCAGGTTCAAATCCGGTGGGATTTGAACCTGGGTCTGTACAGCAGCAGCCCAGTGCTTTACCAACTGCGCTACCTCCACACGTTTCCAGCATAGAACAAAAGTCGGTGTCATTGTTGTTGTTTCTTTTTTTATGGCACATACACACTTGAGGAACTGGCCAGCAATCGGGTGCTTTTAGAGGCAATGTGCCTGCTTCATAAAATTCACAAAACTATGAATTGGAAATGTAAATGTTATATAATATTGCATGCCACATAACACCTGAACATGGTGGCACGTGAAGAGACCAGGTGCACACCAGCCGTGCAGAAACCGCAGTCTAGGGAAGCTGTCGCGTGTGCTAGCCCGCTTGCTGACGTAATTCACGGCATAAGACGAAGAAACGAAAGCAAAGAAAGAGACGCATGCATGGTGTAGCGGAAAAGAAGCCGGTGAAGTAACTTCACCAAAAGACAGAGAAACAAAAGGGAAGAAAGAGATGTAAATAATATGATGTAAACAAGTTGTTAATAAGTACCACCAGGCTTTTGCCCACAAAGCACATAAGCAGACTGAAGTGCCCAGAGGAATTTTTGGTGCCATTTACTGTGGACAGTCAACACCGAATTTTTTGACCCAAGAGGCCTGTAAAGCAATTGACTTTAAAATCTGGATTGGCCACAGTGTCCGTAACACCTCCTGGTTCCTTTCCAACTACCGTATTTACTCGAATCTAACGTGCCTTCGATTCTAACGCGCACCTAGTTTTGGCGACGGGAAAAAAGAAGCACAAAAGTTCTCTTCACAGGACAAGCTGTTTATGGATGCAAAAAATTCATTTATTATCTTGCTAAGGAGGCTCTTGTCATTGTCTAGTCTCAACATTATATATGGTAATCCACTCATGAGGGCTGCCCTTCCAAACTCAAGTCGTGAAAACTTGAAAAAATATCTTTAAAAATGTTCAGTGGGAGTCTGTAACGTAGTGGCAAACCCCCTGCAGAACAGGACACACTGCACGGTACTACGCATGTTCGCTACTCCGTTGGCTCTGTCTCCTTCGACACCGCTCCTGCTACCTTGGCAGACCTGCCAACCCCACACTGCTCCAAGTACTACAGAAGATGCCAAGAAATACTAAAATTGCATACAAAAATACTAAAATGCCATTTTATTCCTCAAAAACTCACTTGGATAAAATACATAGCAAACATACCACAAAAGACGGACAAAATGTTCCAAGAATTAATTCTTGGAAGTGGAGGGCCCGGCCCGCACAGAGGCCGTTTCTTCCTTGGCACATCTTGCAACAATCAAATGCTCAACTGTCTTTTCAGAGATGCAGGCACGGAACTGTGTGCGCCTTTCTGACTTTGCTGAAAGCTCTTTCACACTCTGCATTGCTATGCGGGAGTGTCAAGACCCCCACCATAACTTTCGCAAGTTTAGCATACTTCAAAGTGCCATCCAATCCTCCCAGATCGGACACCGCACGCCACTGCTTGTCGATCCGCTCCTGCTTTGTTACTTCAGCGGGTAGTTCTTCCAACTGAAGACGGGCAAACTCTGCCCGATTGTCGTCCAGAGCAGGATTGATACCTTGCCCCTCTTGAACTGGTACAAGCACTGGAAAGCGGTTGACTAGATCCTTGATATCAGAAAGCTGGCATGTTCAATGGAAGCAAGCCTTGCCACTTCTGCACTCTTCAACAGGTCACACTTCAGTGGAAATTTTAAGATCATGTACCTACTCTGTTGCCGGCACTAAGAATCTTCTGATTCATGTAAAAACTCCTCTCCCGCTTCTTTCTTCAGGCTTTACAAGCTCTGCGTGGTCTGGCTGCCAATTACTAGGTCTACATCATCTGTTTGGGTGGTTGAAGACTTGTGCTCAACGTTGGTCAGCACAGCAAAAAAAAAAAAAAAAAAAAACGCACACAACGCACCACACGAAGCACACGGGGAAACAAATAAAAGCAAGCACATTTCGAATAGTCTTCGGCTTTGGCTCTAGATACAAGCCGATATAGTGTTGCCAGCATGACTTCGAGGAATGGCGAGATGCAGCCAGTAGATTGGATTGTATGGACCAACTTTGCCAAGTTTTCGGCGCGAAACTTAAAAAATCGTAAAAATATATTTGTCATCACGATACTCGTAAAAATGTGCTGAAAATCGTAAAACTTGGCAGGGCTGCCTTGGGCTCGCTGTCTGAAAAGCGGCGCTTCTTTTGGGCTTTTATCACCCCAAGAAGCACTCGCAAGGCACTGCGGAGCCCGTCAAACTGGCTGAGTGCCAACTTCGTGCCTTGCAGATACATAACACGCTGTCGCCCATCCCCCTTTTCCCCACCAGAAGGGTATGTGCGTGCGCAGTTTTTTTTTAGTGCATGGGTGCGTTACGTCGTTTTGTGTGAAGACATAAACCTTCTTTGGATTTTTGTTTAGTTATTTTGGCATTGCCGTGGGTCTTGCAGTCTTTGACGCTTTCCTTACATAACTGCGGTTATGGTTGCCTTTGTAAGTTGCTAATGATAAGAAACCACTAAAACTGTTTCAACTGGTACTCAATTGTAATGCTGATGCGATTTTGGGACGTATTTGTTCGGAAAACAGGTGCACATTAGGATCGAGCAAATATGGAACACACATTATTAACAACTGGCTTTACCAAACGATGCAGAGATGTGCAAAAAAAAAAAAGTCAAACACACATATGGCACACTTGAAATAAGTTTGCAAATGGTATTTTCATTGTACAGGACACTGCTTAAACCTTCCTATTGGCGTTTTACATGCCAAAGCTACACTATGCTATGAGGCATGCAAGTTACTCCAGACCTACCAGGGGATATTGTACTCACAGGCGTCCTCCCTTAACAAAACAGTCGCAGTGGCCAAAAATAAAACTAGAACAACCACTCAGCAGCTGAGCCACCACAGCAAGTATAGGTCACATATCACTACCTTCCTAAAACCCCTCTTCCTATCCTAGACATAGTACCCCATAACTGCTGCCAGCTCCCAAAGGAGACACATTCATATTGTCACAGGCAGATGACGATGAGGGGAGTGGAACATGGTGCCATGTTCCCAACATCACGGGAAAAAAAAAAAAAAAAAAATGGCTGTGGCTTAGCTCAGCTAACCTTGGATATGCAAAGCAAAAGCTTGGCTTAGTCTGGTTGAGTCTTGGTTTCGCTTGGTTAACCTTTGATGTAGCTGTGTCGCCGACCAGGGCTCAAAGCCGTTCGGTCCCGCGCAACGCTCACAGGAGAAGGCCCGAACCCGCTTTCATTCACGGCGAATGCGGTGTCGGCGTTCCTCTTCACCAGGCGCAAGATGAGTCATGTAGCCTGAGACGACCCAGTGGCGCATGCGTGGGAGGTGGCAGGGTTGGTCGGCTGCCGATCAGCTGAGCGCCCGCAACCGCGGCGGTTGCCACCGCTCACATGAGCAGAACAACTGAAAACAGGGCCTTGTGCACAGCGCCGAAAGTGGGCCCGGCGAATCATGCGATGCACTTCAAGGGGTGTGTTGCAGGGGGTGGGTCTGCGGTCAAATGAGGGTGAACTTTACAATCCACAGCAAAACCACTGTACAAAAGTAGTAAAACTTTGCTTTTAAAGCAGTGTGTGGCATGCAACCTGCATGGGTGCTCTCATCACTGACATCTTGTAAATACATCACTTGACCATCACCTATGGCTTGTCTCATCTTTGCCCTGCCACCACGTAACCATATTTCAGGACCACTACACCAGGGCAATCTGTCAGGCATAGCCCTGGAAGGCCAAGAGGGGTTCCTTCCTCTGAGGGCGGTCTCTTCTCCCCCTCCCCCCCCCCCCCGTCAGATTCAGACGAAAGAGGAGCCCCCCCCCCCTTGCCTTGCGCTGGTAGCGGTCCCTGTCCTCGCGCAGCGCCGCAGTGGCCGCCCTGGCCCGCTGCAGGTCGGCCTCCTGGCGGGCCAGCCTCTCCTGCAGGCCCACGTTGTGCGAGCGCAGGGCGGCCAGCTCCTCCTGCAGCTGCGACGCCTGCAGGCTCTGGCACGACGTGGCCCGGTGCTCCACCCGGGTCGCCCCCCCACGCAGCCCGCCTTGCTGGCTGCTGCCTCCACCACTGCCCCGGAACCCCTGCATCGGAGGCAGCCAGGGTCACACCCATAACCCCTGAAGTCCCGACAGTTGGGCCACAAGTGCCCACTCTATGCCCCGTTAAAGAGGCGTGTACGAGCTGTCCCCTCAGATGCTACAAAACTCCGTATCCTGCAGAGTTTCTCTTTCATCTTCACAGGACTTTATCGTCAATCACAAAACATTAATAAATTGTGACTGCACACAGTCCTCAACAATACGTGCCACGAACAACTCTGTGGCCCTAATGGCTTACGATTCACTCTTCAGAGAGCACACGCCATCTACATGCCTAGTCATGTGATCTCTGGTATTCAGAGCAAAAGCTCTACTACTCCAGGCGCACACCCAGAAAACACCCCATAGCGTTAACCTGACCTTCAAGCTTAGTCAAGGTCAAGCAGCGCCTTGTGTAGTAGCGCAGAGTGGGCTTGGTCAGGGGTGGGGAGAAGGAGATATGGAGGAAGAATCAGAGCGCGTGCGTGCCATCAGAAAATGATACAAAAAGGCACTTGGTGCATCCAGGTTCACACTTACACCACCGGCTGCTTTGCGGTGCAATTGTATGAACGTTCACTGCACACCCCCAGTGCAAAAACCACACTATCACACGACAGACTTGGTTTAAGCGTGTTCAACAACGTCAAAATTTTTTATAGCTTTTGCTTCACCCTTCACACACCATACATCACATACATGTCATGGTCATGTGATCCTTCTGCTTAGAACCAAAGCCTTACACGAAACATGCCCCTCACAACTTTCCTTTTTGAAAGAAAAAGAGCAGCACCAAACTCATTCCTTGCTTCTTGGAGGGCAAAAAAAAAAAAACTCCAGGGTACAAGCACCCTATTGCAGTAACACTGCCCTGTGCCCAGGCATAAACTTTGGCAACCAAAACTGAAAATCGTGCCCAGCAGTGCAGGCTGCTTTTCAACCAAGCAGGCATACCTGAGGCTTTTCTTCGAAGCTTTCGTTATCTCCAAGGCCACTGCTGGTGTCTTCTCCTTCGTGCGTTTGCGTCGGCATGACTATTTCCGTTGTCGCACATTTTCCCGAAATAACATCCGTAAATTCTGGTGGGGATTCGTTGTCTGAAATAACAACAAGCAGGATCTGCATCAACACCAATCTTGCAACTAGCAACAGGTGTTAAGAGCAACTCTGCAAAAGCTGCAAGGCAGTTATTACCTTTGTCACTAATCGACTCTGTAGCCAGGTTTTCATTACTGGTGCAGTGACTTAAAACGTCACTTATCCTTGACTCGTCACCAGACTGCTGACTGTACTCATCTTCTTCCCTAAAGAAAGAAAAAGAACGAAAAAGGTTAACAATAATAAGCCATCAACAAGAATAGCCATCGGCAGCCTCAGAAGTAAACTGCATAAATCTGTTGCACAACCGAAAGAATGCTGGTGAAATCACATTGAAGGACATCAAAATGGGTTCTGCCTCATTTTATCTTTAGTATCATCATCACCAGCCTATCTACGCCCACTGCAGGGCAAAGGCCTCTCCCATTATTCTCCAATTACCTCGGTCCTGTGCCAACTGTGACCAATTTATCCCCGCAAACTTCTTGATCTCATCTGCCCATCTAACTTTCTGCAGCTTTGATTTTTTATTTTAGCAGTAAAAATTTTACAGTAAGAGGAACTGTTACCATCATAACTGAAATACAGCTACTACATATTTCAGACGCATTCTTCATTCTCAGCATTTTCAAACATCGACTCTTCACTGTTTCCGGCATTTTTCGTTGTCATGTTGTATATAACTCCGCTCAGCTGCCAGTTATTCTACATCTCTACCCGCAATAAAATTTTCAAAATTTTTGCAGTGATGTCACATGATCAGAAATTTTGGGTGCAAAACTTCGACAAATAACGGAGACAGACAGAAACTTTATTGCATTGTGTACTAAAAAAAAACACTTTTAAAGAAAGTCCTTTCCTCTAGAACTTTATTGCCTTGGTAGCATGTTGCCCTAGTGCAAAATTACAAGCTGTTTTGACACTTTGATGCCAGTTTCAAGTTAACATGGATAGTGAAAACACTCATGAAGGTACACTGAAACCAGCGCAACAAAAGCTCCTGTGCATCATAACCCCAACTCACTTGTAAAAAGTGTACATGTTACGCCCACTTCTGACAATCAAAACAACAGCCCAATGTGACAACATTAGCATCAAAGTGCTGTGGCCCACTGGAATGGCCGCTTTCTCTTCTCTTTTTTCAGTTTCTTGATATCATGAACGGGACTAGGCATCCCCTGAAACCTTCCATCCCACCCACTTACTCATCCTAGAGATCCCTAAGAAGCCACCGAGCGGACACTGTAGCGCAGACCACCAGCTTTACAAATGCAACTGCATTCATTACAGACGCAACAACCAAGAATCAGAGCTACGACCCCTCCAGCTAAGCAGCATTTTTCACCAATTTCAGCTGATCAGGATAGAGCTTAAGCCAATAGGAAGCAGACAGACACGGAAAAGGGGGAGGGAGGGCACCAACTTGATGACGGCAGCCCTCTGGATGTCGAGCTTCTTGGAGAGCTCCGCGATGATGCTGTGTAGCTCGATGATGCGCTCCTCATAACGCTGGGCCTGCTGCTCCAGACGGTCCTCACGGTCCCGGCCGACCTGTAGCCGCTCCAGCTGCCATTTGCTCAGCTTCCTCTCGAGCACCTCTTTCTCCTGCGACATCTGCTGCAGCCGGTTGGCAAGGTCGTACACCTCACTCTTCAGCGACGATATCGCGGCCAGGTGAAGCTGGAAGGGGGGAGGGGAGAAAAAAAGGCCTTGTATGAAACCGGTGTTTTAAAACCCTAGCCCAAGCTGGGTTGCTAACTTGAATGACCGAGTGCATTGCATAACACCAGCATTACTTTCCCTGCTAGCTTAGTTTGTTTCATTAGTCACACCTGTTTTTAGTGCGCCGCATGGAAGTTTACACACAATGCAGGAGAACTGTAACTTACTATGAAGTGAATGTAGCTCCACAAGTGACAACCGTTTTTGCAAACGAACGAAGTGAAATTAGGACAAATACAGTCATACCAGAGTCCTTCAGTGCTTTTCTGGTCATGAAACTCCGCCGTCATGCTATGGGAGAGCTTTGTGCGCTGCCCAGGAAGGCCGCGCCGTGGCGCTGGTGTTGATTGGAGGACAGCAGAGGGAGTGGTCTGAGTGCGTTTGGCAGGGAACGGACGCTCGCCGCCTATCAGCAGTGCGTTTTCGCTTTACGTGTCGTGGGCCGCTGAAATGGACTTATCATTTTGTGAGTGATGACAAAATATGGTGTGAACAGACATGCTACTACTGTGTTCCTGCCTGCCGGACTGGCTACAGAGCTGCGGCGGCCACGCTTGATGCCCTCCGATCTGCGGTGGCGCCCCTCGCGGTAGCCTTTGTCTTTGTACGAAACTTGGCCGGGAGTTTCATGACCAGAGAAGAATTGAAGGACTCTGGTAATACATTCACAGCACAATCGCTACAGCCCTGCCCGTAGCTTAGTTCACACTTATTATTCCTCATCATCACTATCAGCAGCACTTTAGTGTCCACAGTGGACGAAGGCCCTCCCTGAAATATCTCGCATCAAAATTAATTTCTTACCCCCAAATTTTCCCACCTCATCGCTCGATCTCACATCCTGTATTTTTTGGCTTATCTTCCTATTTTCAGTAGCCGCACCGTTGCTTGTATCCTCTGTACATTGCCTGTTTTTCGCTACACCCAGCTCACCTTGTTGGCCAGCTTGAGGAGGTCACTGGAGTTGCTGGGAATGCTGCCGCCAGAGGCTTCAATCAACCTCTGCAGGGTGTTGGGTTCGGGGCTCAAGTCCCGCGTGCCAGAGTCAAACTCCCAGCTTTCGTGACGCTCCGACAGGGCCCCTGCATTTATTGAGCACACCACCTCTGTTTGTAACTTCAAACACGGTTAACGATGCACATGAATATGCACAGAAGCAAAGGCAAAAGAAACAACACTACCCAAACTGCATACAGACAACCATAATAATGAAGCAGAGAATATGCTAATGGGATAGAAAGTAAGTGCAGAAGAAATGGGTGCAAAGATTCACTTTTCAGCTCAAAGCTACATTCTTCGAGCATGATATCTGTTTCAGTAGCATTAGTACCTCTATGCATTTTGACACTCAAACCAAAACAAGCTTGTTGTTTTTGCTACAATAGGTTTCTGCACAGTTTACGACTGTGATTGTATTTTTTGTCCCCTCCAAAAAACAGGGTTTTCATCCTGACCTCATTTTATTTTATTCTATTCTGTCCTTTATTCGATCCTTTATTTTGTTTTATTCTGTTTAAGCAAACATTAAATTTACCACTTTTAAATTGCAGGAACCGATTAAATAAAATGCACCTTTTACAGGCTCAGAGTTTTAATATTAAGAGCATGCAAGTGTGCACACATCATTCTTTAGCCTACACTCAGTGACGAACAAGATGATGCGATGAGAGTTAAGACAAGAATCATCGTCTTGGTTTGAAAACCCGCTGCCAAACACGCTGCGATTACCACAGCGTCTGAGGCATTTTCCTGCTACACTCAAGACTGCTGGTTCAGACACCAGGCAAACATCAGCTGTTTTTTCTATCCAGTAAAAAATATAAAAAATACAGAGAAGCCTTCATGCCCGACATTACGTGTGCACCAACACTGAACTTCAGGAACCATGGGACCCCGTGAGCTGCTGTATTTGCAATATTCTAATGTGCACCTTTTTTGCTAAAAGTAGCTAAGAGTGTGTGTGCGTTCCAAACAGGCTCAAAACTGAAATCGGCTTCAAAGCGGCCGGAACAATTGCCATGGACATGAACTCCTCAAAAAATCCGCTTAAATCAATACAAAACCATCCGTCAGCATCATGTTAGTAAATTTTGGAGCACCCATTCCTCAATGGGCATACCTTAGCCAGCTGTAGCACTCATTTCCGCTACTGCAATTAGCACCTCGTTTCAGTCGTCATGGCCTCAAAGAGGAACCACCATGGAGTGTCCACGAAGTGCAAGGTAATTTTACTTGCCGACAGCGAGGGGGCATTTAGGAGACATGAGTGGGCGATTGACGTAAACAAAGGAGAACCTTACTTTCATGAGAGGATTCACCAGCCCTGAGAACGAAGGTTTTTGAGAACCCAGGTGCAAGTCATAAAATTAGCAATGAATGAACCCAAGGCCTGTCATGTATAAAATTATGAAGGTCGTGACACTTAAAGTCTTCAACATTTTTACTGTTGTACACTCCAGTTTTAATGCCTGCAGGAGATGGATATGCAAGTTCATGAAGCACAAGAGATTTTTGCTGCCACAGTTGTGTCCGTCAAAAAAAATGTCTTCTGCCAGATATGTGGTGTCATGTATATTGCACATGCATGGTAGAATCAGCGTCGATTTTTTTTTTTAATTTTCCTATGTAAGCTTACCTGCACGTTGCAATCGAGGGCACGTTAGAATCAGCAAATAGGGTAATACGAAGTCATCCACTACAGCATGCCTACTAGCATCTTAAATTGGCATCTTAAATTGTAAACTTCCATTTCAAATCTGCCCCCACCGTGCCCTCGTAACACCAGTAGTGAAACTCCACTTCGGAACCTGGGCCGTGCGAGCACCCCTGCTTCGTTGAAGCTGAGGGGCAAGTGTATTGGCATGGGACCAAAGGCATGAAAACTAAACTTTGCTACACACTTACTTAATAACACAATTTAACAAATTAAGGATTGCTTTTCAAACTAGGAAATGCTAAATTAAGTACTGCTTACTTACGTTTCCAAGGTTTTTTTTTTTTTTTGTAACTTATGGCAGCAGCCGCAAGCACTTAGTACTTTGTCAACTTTCTGTCGACAGATTGCAGGCTTGTCAACTTTCTCCATCGCAGGTTAGATTCCCGGCCGCCGCGGCCGCTTTTCTCATGGAGGCAGAAAGCAAAAACGCCCGTGTGTAGGCGATTTCGGCGCATGTCAAAGATCCCGAGGTGGTCCAAATTAATCCGGAGCCCTCCACTACGGCGCACCTCATCGCCTGTGTTGCGTCAATGCGTAAAACCCTACAATCAATCAATCAGTCAACTTTCTCCATGCTTGCCCCTTTTTGCTCCCAGCACAGGGGGCCAACCATGTGCCGTTCTTTGATACAGAGGCTTATTGGGAGTATTTCGGCTGGTGATATTGAGAAACTGGGGTAACCTTGGCTGGCATCACTGCTGGCCCTCCAGGAGCACGAGGCCTGTGTGGCAGGACCCTTGACCAGGGCCTCTTCCTCCTGGTGTGTGAGGGCGTTGATTTCCCCCATGAGCTGCATGCGGCGCCGCAGGAACTCGGCATAGGAGATGCGCCCGTCCTCGTCGGCCCCGAGCTCTTCCATCAGCTCCGTGACGCAGTGCTCCAGGTTCAGCTGGCGGCACACTGCCAGCAGGTCTTGGCTGCGGTGGGCACCAAGGAAGGGGAGCGCAACAGTAAGTGCGGCACATCCCTGTCACCTCATCGCCATCAGCCCGCTTGAGTCCAGTGCGGGACAAAAGCCTTCCTCGAGTTCCTCCAACCATTCCTACCATACAATGCCTTAGTCTATCCTTTGCCTCTGAACCTTTGCATTTTATCTTTTCATTGCATTAATGGCCTACCTCTACATTTAGTAGCCACTCAGCAGCCACTCGGTTTAATTTCTGACGTTCCACCAGTGGACAGTTCTCCACATTACGTGCCTCGCCCAAGTTCACCTCCGCCTCATAATTAGAGCTACACTGTCTTCCTCCCAAACTTGTTCTCTGACATGAGATGTTCTATTTCTATCCCTAGTCGTTACTCCTATAAACCTTCTTTCATTTGCTTGTTGGGCTGACTGAAGTTTTCTTTCAGGGAACTTAGAACCTCAGGAGCGTAGAATGATAGCCTTCACGACCCTTGGTGGCTCAGCGGATAAGGTGCTACACTGCTAAGCATGACGTTGAGGCAAAATACAGAATAATTCCAGTACACAAGACATCGGCAAATGCTTAGAGGGGCCATGAAGACAACACACAAGTTTGCTCCAACCAAAAGACTGCCATGGCAGAGTAACAGACGTTCCAGGTTTAATGCAAACGCTGTACTTAATTAGGCTCGATAACTGGGAAAAGTGTGGACAGCCAGGGGGTGTCAGAGGTGCTTCCCGCAACTGCTGAGTAATATCATCAGGCAATGTCAGCTGACAAGTGGTACAGACTGGCTGATGGTGTTAAAAACAAATGCGAGAACTGCAGGGTATTACAGGGACATGGTACCACCTCTGTGTGGTTTTTTAAGAGATTGACACAAAAGTGCCATTCACTGTACTGTAACTATGCACACCCATAATCAAAAGAAATTTCATGAACTCAGTGCGTTCATTGTAACGTTGGAAGTTCTAGTGGGCTCTAGTTGACCAATTCTAGTGAAATGTTTGAGTTTCGTCATCTGAAAGAAGCACAATGCCTGCAGTGATGCAGGCGCAGGGGTAAAACGTCCGACTAGGCTTGGCTAAGTCACAATTAAGGCCATTTCCCATTGGTTGATTTTCGGTTTATGCCCGAGTGCGTCCCCCTGACAAGTACACAAGGGAATATTGGACACGTGACAAGGGAATTTTGGAACGGATTAGGAGTTGGGAAGATAACAGGAAGTTAAATTTAAAGTTTTCTGTAACAAAAATGTTCCACCGGACAAAATTGTAGTGAGGTATGAACTGTCCAATATCTCAAATAAAACAAATTAGCACGTCCTGTTGTGTAAGATCCCCCATGGGTAATTGAAAGTAATCTGTAGCCCTTCTTTTACGACATGCCACTCGTGTGGCTTCAGCCCATAAAATTTCAAGCTAAACTTGAAGCTTAGTTGAAGTTCGCGCGTGACAGGTAGTGACCGAGCTCGTCTGAATAAAACGGCCACAACAGAACCGTGGCAGGGCCATCGTATTATCTGGAATTTCACAATTCTGTATTTGAAGCTGCTCACTCGCGTTTATGCTCATGTTTATATGCGTGGTTAAATGCAGAGGGGGAGCATGTATACTTCGTTCTGTGCTTCATAACTCTAACTAGGGATGCAAAAATTGAATGCGCAGCACATAGCACATACTGTCAGTTTCAGCACAATATGCAAACCGGCCACAGAAAGCTTAACAATTTATATTTGCGACTCTTATGGCTGGACTTTCATGGTTATTTCTGTAACGGTACAAAGAGCGCCCGAGACTTCAAATTCTACTGAAAACATTCCGCTGACCCCTGGGAAGGGTGCTGGAACCTTACAAGCTGAATACGTTTGATCTGGCGCATGTTCAAGAAATGCGCATCGAAGACAAAATACCCAGACACCAAAAAGCGCGCAGTTGTGCGTACGATACTCACCTACAACGTTGACATGATTCCTGAAACTTGCTCATAATTACGGCAGCGAGTAGTCCTTCTTCACAATAAAATAAGATGTTTTTTTGGCAAAGGCAACATCTGAGATGCACAAAATCTAGCGCTAGTAGCATCTAATAACAAGCAGCAAGCATCGTAAAAGGATCGCTTAACAAAACTTGCCTGTCGATGTAGCCGTCTCCATTGCCGTCGCAAGTCTGGAAGAGTCGCCGAATTCGCTCTTCCTCAGGAGTTGAACCGGAATCACTCCCACTGGACTCGCTGTTCACGTCACTGGCCATATGCATTTCGACCCATGGGCAACTCCGAGACCGCGATTTCTAGCTGCAACAACGATTTGATGTGCGGGTGCTCAGTTGTTTACATTAGGCCGAAGACCTCTCTCCGGCGATACCATATCGCACGGATCGCGAAGCGTTTTGAGGAGCGGATCGCGTTTGAAGCTATCCGGTTCATAACAGGCGTGAGGTAAAGGAAGCCTCTGGCGATCAAAAAAGTTTAGCTTTCAGGTTCATAAGGCTTCCAACGAGAAAATACCAGTTCGGGCAAAGGTCGAGACCGAAATTATATTGAAATGAAAACATTTCACCCCCAAAACAGCAACCTCAATGTTGCCAGCTTAGAGGAATTCAGCTGCCGAAACCGAAAGAAACGACGCCGGCGCGATTGGGCGCGATTGCATGCACGTAGTGCAAAACCAACATAAAATGCCAAGTTCTAACTAGCTTTGATTGGAATTGCCCACTAACTTCAAAACAAACACCAAAAAGACAGTTAAATAGTAGTATTAACTCTATGAGTTAAATGGTTGCACTAAGTACACGCTTCCGTCAGCCTGTTTGTTCGTTTTGGCCCAACGTAGTTTCAGTTTCAGCGTACGTAGTGCAAAATAATTTTCCTACATTGAAGCAGAACGAATATTCTCGCTCATTCTGATTAATTAAGCGAAAGAGGACGCGTTTCGGATGGCCAGCGATATCTTGTTTGCTAGTAAAAATTTAGTCCAGCATTTCTCGTCACGCATATTACGTCGACGTCATGAAGCGCGTGGAGGAAACAGTAGTGAAGAGAGACTTCCCACAAACTAGTACAAAGCAATTCAAGCAAAAGAGGTTGTTCTGCCTGGAAGTAGTAGATAAAAATATTTGCTCGATTCCCCAGAATGGCTGCTGACGGCCGGAGGCAGCGTAGACAACGTGGCCCGCGTAGCCGACTGCACCAGTCATGACGCCAGCTATTTCAAACTTTTAAAGCGAAGCCTTTTATGCCTCCGTGATTGATTGATTGATTGATTGATTGTGGGGTTTAACGCGCCGACGCAACGCAGGCGATGAGGCGCGCCGTAGTGGAGGGCTCCGGATTAATTTTGACCACCTGGGGATCTTTATCGTGCGCCGAAATCTCGTACACACGAGCGTTTTTGCTTTTCGCCTCCATCAGAAAAGCGGCCGCCGCGGCCGGGAATCGAACCCGCGACCTCTCCGTGATGGCGACGCTGCCCCAAAACGCACTGCAGGAAAGCCAACTTACACAATGGGTTTCCACAAAGGCACATTAAGTGCCTCAAGAAAAAAAAGCTACCTGTGGTGGGAATAGAATGTCGGCCCCTCACATTATGAAGCCGATATCTATCCAATTGCACCATTCCCGAGACGGTCGAAGCCATTTGGATTTTGGACTTGACTTCGACTGAGGTTGAACGGAAGAAAGCTTCGCATTTTTACCATCTTCCTCTAAAGGAAAGGGATTTAAATTTTTTCGCTGGTTGTTGTACATAAATAGGCACAGGCAGCGACAGAGGTAATAGCTCTCGTGTACAGCAGCATAAATTTTCTGGCTGTACTTGTACAACTATGCAAAGCATTAAATTTGATCGAAATTGAAACTGACTTGACCGCCTGTTGTAGTGAGACAAATTGCATAATAATGTTTACGAGCTGAAGTTCATGCCTTTTAAAAACGTGTTCCCAGTAGGAATCCCCACCCACATGTATTTCACACTTGAATGTACCTGCCTTTAAAACGCTTGCACAAGCCCCACCAATTCCGTTTCACCAATCTTTATTTGCAAAAGAAGAAATCGCAGTGCGCGAAAGCGTACGGGGCAGCAATACCTGTTTTCATGCTTTTGGCATTTTCTGAGCAACCGCTGCTGTCACCTGCGGTACATTTGTATTCACGGCACTGTAGTCTACCAATAAAAGTCTGCTCGTTTAAGCCCTTGAGTTCCTCTTCAATTTTATACATTTCACTAAGGACAGATCACTCCTGTAAAATAAAAGAAATAAGTTGTAGAACCGAATTGTTTAAGCATTCTTTTTTCCCCAAAACAATTAGTGATTGATTGATTGATTGTAGGGTTTAACGCGCCGACGCAATGCAGGCGATGAGGCGCGCCGTAGTGGAGGGCTCCGGATTAATTTTGACCACCTGGGGATCTTTAACGTGCGCCGAAATCTCGTACACACGGGCGTTTTTGCTTTTCGCCTCCATCAGAAAAGCAGCCGCCGCGGCCGGGAATCGAACCCGCGACCTCGTGCTCAGCAGCGCAACGCCTTAGCCACTGAGCCACCGCGGCGGGTCCAAAACAATTAGTGAATGGAATAAGTTACCCAGAAATGTTGTGACAATTATGTCTAATGATGTATTTTGTGTTCTTTGTAGTGTATCTTCGTTGAACATGCCGGGTTTTGGTTTGTCATTGTGCTTTAAGTGATATTTCTGTTCTGCCTGTATTTTTGTATGAATTTCTACTTTCTCCGCCCCACTGTATTGCCTTGATAAAGTGCTGTGGGTACTATGATAAATAAATAAATAAATAAATAAATGCCTCCAATGTTTTAAAGGAAACAAATAAAATTATAAACAAGGCTCAATGCACTTGCATTAACAGGACATTCAGAATTTTCGTTTTTGCATAAAAGTTTTTATTTGTTTTAAAACCATTGGCAAAATACAATTTTGTACCTGTCAAAGAAATCTCAGGTAAATATGCTTATTTTAAAGGCACTGATCAGTCCTTGCAAGCTACCTGCTGCGAAAACTGTACATAATGTGACACACAAACAAATGTGTTTAAAAGTAACAGCTGCATAGGTTAAAGTGTCATACGTTGAAAGCTGTGGTCAATGCAAGGATGTAGCCCTCATGTCCTTACAAGAGCTATCTTGCTTTTGATATATGCTGTGACATGTTGAGCCCATTTGCACATACACTGCAAAACAAACCCTCCTTGTCAAACTTGTCACTACAGACAGCCTCTCAACTCAGCCAGTTTTCCTTCTTTAAAGGAGCACTTACACGAAAATTTTATGTTACACTTTTATTGCTTTTATCGATGCTTAATGGTCTGGCCAACCTAAAACAGCACTTCAAATACTTCAGCGCGTGATAGTTAATTACATTGAACGGCCTGAAAATCGTTTGTTTCAAATTCCCGCGCTTTCATCCCGAACGGCGCATATGACAGACTCCCTGCCTGACCTCACCGCTTTGTGCGGACGTCACCGGTGCCCGATTGAGAGGGTGTTGCGGCCGCTCGCCGCTCGTGGGGCCGCGTGCGTGAAGTGACGTCACGAGTTTTTGACGAGCGCTGTCGCGTCACTTCTTTTTCCTCTCCTGGAGTGATGTCACGCTGATGTCCATTTGCCGAGTGCCGCTCTGCGCTCTGCTCCGTCGGCGCGATAAATGAGATCCAATTGAACTATGTTCTTCGCGTCGCAGGCCGCTCATATTTCAGCCAGGGTATTCTGTTGAGTGAAGGAAGCGAACTGTGCAATAATATTAACGCCGAAAATTGGTGTCAGTGCTCCTTTAAGCTCTTGCAAGTGAATGATTTTGGTCCGGGCTAAAGAGTGGGCAGCCACAAAAGCACAACAGTTGGTGTAATTAAAAGGGGTGCTGCAACAAAGAATTTGTTAACGAAGAAATAAACACCACGGCAGCCTCTGCCGTACCTGTCAGCAAAACAGTTACATATAGTAGATGGGAAACAGGTATGATGAACGCAACTAAGACTAAAGCCTGTGTACACAGACAATGAGATTGCTGAGTGACTTTTCTACAAGAAACAGCAGGACAAGACAAGTACTGACACAAACATGACACATGCATGCTTGATCGTCAAACAATGGATGAAGTCAGCAAAATGTGGAAGCACTAGTTTCTTCTTTCCACTTCGAACTTCCCGCCACAGAGTCCCTTGCGACGAGTAGTGACAGTTGTGGACGAACTGTCAACGTGCTTATAAAAGGAACCCCGCCTGGTGGTTGCGTTGCAGTCTCCGTTCGTGGCTCTTGACTCCTTGGGCTGTCTTTTTCTGTAAAGGGCAAAAACCATGCAACTACTTAGTCCCTGCAAGATTTTTGTACCCATTTCATTTCTCCAATCTTTATTATTGAGTGTCCACATTAAAGCACTACATTAAATAGTGAACTTCAGGGGACAACGGAAAAAACTGTTATCCTGAAAAATTGTAACAACAACAACAACAAAAAAAAAAGGACAGCGAAAGGGTTATTCTATCAGTCTGGGTAAATGAAAAATACCAGCTCGCCTGTGTAAGTAACTCAGCTGTGGCTATTTATTTTCTTTTCAAACTCGGCCTCATTTTTTCTCTTCCACTACATGCTCAAACCAACTATGTTGGTGATGGCCCTGTAACGTCTCTCCAATTGTTTCAGTACCTTTGCCGCAATGTACACAAGTCCTGTCTCATTGCTCATATTGGCCTGTATAGGCCCTCGTTCTCAAGCAGCCAGCTTGGACATTTTATATTGTGTCGTTATAATAATTATACACCTTGATTTCTCATAAGGCTGCTTTATAAAATTATACTCTTTGATTTCTCATAAGCCTGCTTTATAAACTCTAATGACTTTCTGTAGCCTTATCGGTTCCGTTCTTTCCGCCCACATAACCGTCTCTGTGTCCTCCACCTTCTTTTTTATTGATTCTTACTGTTTGTTTGCACCTTTTATTTTTTATTTTGTCGTCACCTTTCTTGTCCCCCTTTACCATGGAGTGTTCACGCTTTTACGGTTAGGGTACCTGCACCCTTTCCTTTCCCATTCGTTATCAAGCAAGTTACCATGCCTCACGTCAAAACATATTTTACTATGTGCTACCCTGGCCTCAACAGAGGCCCAGGCCATACCACCCCGTGCAAACTCATTTGTGGCCATACCACAAGCGCCTAGTGCAAATCAGCCAAGTGCCTTTGGGTTAATCTGTGCTTGTAACCTTCCATTGCTATACCCAATTTACTGGTGTATCCAGTATTTGTATAACTGGGTATTTGTATAACTGCTTAACTATGCACAAACACCATAAATATCAGCTAGCAAGCACAAATACCAATAACTTACACTTAGCTATAAACAAGTACTGCAAAAAAACAGACATGGACAAGACAACTGA